>NW_027094879.1:0-46892 GCF_029207755.1 Chamaea fasciata | reverse complement strand
GGGGGATAAAAACCCACGGGAATGATCCCGGGATTCGTGGCGTTCCTGCGGATAAACCGGCATCGGGGCGGCACCGAGGACAAAGCAGCAATTCCACCGGGATTCCCACGGAATTCCCCAGCCCACGGCGCTCCCAAGCCGCCTCTCCCCCTCAAACCCTCCAAGCACGGCTCGGGAATTCTCCTCCCGCGGCGAGGAGCAGGAACCTCGGGAACATCCCGAATTCCCCAGCCCTGGCTGGTTTTGGGGTTTTTTTTCCGGGGGGGGGAATTTTTTTCATGTTTTCATTTTTTGAAGGTGGATTCGGAGCGGGAAACACGAGCCCAGGGCGGCGGATCCCGGGATTCGGGGACTGGGCTGGAAAACTCCGTGTTTTTCCCGCTGCTGACTCCACGGGGGGGGGAGGGGGGTTAAATCTTTGTTTTCCCGGCCTCGATCCCCGCTGGAAAAGGGTCGGGGGGGGCTGGAGCTGTTGACGTCGCTCCCGTGGCCTTTGGCTTCTCCCTCCCCTCCTCCGGGCCTCCACAGGGGCGTCCTATTATTATTATTATTATTATTATTATTAATTATTTTTTTCTTTCCTGAGGTCGGGAGGAATTAAAAACAAAAACAAGGAAAAAAGGAAAGGGCAAGGCGGTGGGGGAGGGAACGAAATCCAAAAGGAGGAGAAAGCAGGAAAAAAACGAGCAGAGAGAGAGCGGAACTACCTCGGTCGGGAGGTTTCAAGGAATGCTTTTGTTTGTAACTGTCTGAAACACAGAAAGAGAAGTCGTGAGAGGACACGGAGACGGACGGACGGACGTGGAAAAACCGGGGAGGGGGCCGGGAAGAGCAGGAGACCGGAGCGAGCCAGAGGGGGACAGCCAGGCCGGGGAGCGGCAGGACAGCAGGAAGGAGACAGAGAGGGGAGCGGCCGCGCGCGCCCCCGCCGGCGCCGGGAGGGAGCGCCGGGAACGGCGGCCGGGGCCTCGGAGCGCGCCCGGAGCCCGGAGCCCGGAGCCCGGAGCCTGGAGCCCGGAGCCCGGAGCCCGGAGCCTGGAGCCCAGAGCCCGGAGCCCGGTGTCCGGTGCTCGATGCCCGGTGTCCGGTGCCCAGTGCCCGGTGCCCGGTGCCCGGGTGTGCGGCACCCGGTGCCCCGGAGCCCGGTGTCCGGTGCTCGATGCCCGGTGTCCGGAGCCCGGTGTCCGGTGCCCGGTGCCCGGTGCGCGGTGCCCGGTGTCCGGTGCCCGGTGTCTGGCACCCGGTGCGCGGTGCCCGGTGTCTGGCACCCGGTGCGCGGTGCCCGGTGTCTGGCACCCGGTGTCCGGCGCCCGGCGCCGCTTGGGTTGGGTCTGGGGCTTTGGGTGTTTCGGTTCCCATCGCGCTCTTTCACAACCCTCGGGTCTCCCTCCCCGCAATTCCCAGCGGGAGAAGGCCGCGGCGGGGGAAGGGGCCGGGCCGAGCGGGACGGCGGCCGGCGGCCGGTGGCCGGTGGCCGGTGGCCGGTGGCGGTGCCGGGCCGCCGGGGCGCACTCACTGTCACACGCGTAGGGCTTGTCGCGGTCCTCCAGGACGGCGGCGTCCAGCTTCTTCCGAGCGCCCCCCACGCCCTTGCCCTGCGCGGAACGACGGGGTTGAGGGGGCAGGAACGGGGTTGGGGGGGGGAAAATGGGGATTTGGGGGGAAAAATGGGATTTGGGGGGGAGAAAATGGGATTTGGGGGGAGAAAATGGGGATATGGGGGGAAAAAATGGGGATATGGGGGGAAAAATGGGGTTTGGGGGAGGAAAAAATGGGATTTGGGGGAAGAAAATGGGGATTTGGGGGAGGAAAAAATGGGGATTTGGGGGGAAAAATGGGGATTTAGGGGAAAAAATGGGGATATGGGGGGAAAAATGGGGTTTGGGGGGGAAAAACTGGGATTTGGGGGGAAAATGGGGGATTTAGGGGAAAAAATGGGGTTTGGGGGGAAAACTGGGATTTGGGGGGGGAAAATGGGATTTGGGGGAATAAAACTGGGATTTTGGGGGGGAAAAATGGGATTTGGGGGGAAAACCCCAGGATTTGGGAGGAAAAAACCGGGATTTGGGAGAAAATACTGGGATTTGCGGGGGGAAAACCCGGGAAGAGGAGCAGGGGAAGGCGCGATCCCAAAGGAATTCCAGGTGAGCAGCCTGGCATCCCTAAGGAAACGCCGGCAAATTCCCCGGGAATTCCAGGTGAACCCCCGGGATCAATCCCACGGCAAAATCCTTGTTGGGAACGCGAGGGAAGGGCCCGGAGCCGCCCCCGAATCCTCGGGAAGAATCCCGGTTCTCCTGCGCGCCGTTCCCCCCCGGAATTCCCTGGAATTGCCTCACCTTGGCCCTTGCCCTTCCCCCGCCTCTTGGGCGTGTCCTCCTCGTAATCCTCGTCGTCCAAATCGTCCAGGAAATCGTCCGGCTCCAGGATCCGCTGGGGAGGAGCAGAGGGGTCAGCGGGGGGAAAACACCGGAAAAGGGGGAAAAAATGGTGGAAACACCAGGAAAAATGGGAAAAAACGGGGAAAAACGGGGAAAAATGGGGAAAAATGGGGGAAAATGGGGAAAAACAGGAAAAAGCAGGAAAAAAAAACGGGGAAAAAAACAGGAAAAAAATAGGGGAAAAAATGGGAAAAATGGGGAAAAACCAGGAAAAACGGGGGAAAAAACCAGGAAAAACGGGGGAGAAAAAGGGGAAAATGGAGAAAAAAGGGAAAACACCAAGGAAAAATGGGAAAAAAATAGCAAAACCGGGGAAAATCCGGGAAAAATAGGTAAAAAAATGGGAAAAAACAGGGAAAAAAACAGGAAAAAATGTGAAAAAAAGGGAAAACATGGGGAAAACAGGGAAAAACGGGGAGGGAGGCAGGAGGAACCACGGCCAGATCCATCCCAGAGGAGGCACGGAAAGGTCTCCGCGGATGGATAAGGAATTTGGGATGTTCCATGGAGGTTTTCCTGGATGGATCAGGAATTTGGGATGTTCCATGGAGGTTCTCATGGATGGATCAGGAATTTGGGATGTTCCATGGAGGTTTTCCTGGATGGATAAGGAATTTGGGATGTTCCATGGAGGTTCTCATGGATGGATAAGGAATCTGGGATGTTCCATGGAGGTTTCCTGGATGGATCAGGAATTTGGGATGTTCCATGGAGGTTCTCATGGATGGATAAGGAATCTGGGATGTTCCATGGAGGTTTCCTGGATGGATAAGGAATTTGGGATGTTCCATGGAGGTTCTCATGGATGGATAAGGAATTTGGGATGTTCCATGGAGGTTTTCATGGATGGATAAGGAATTTGGGATGTTCCATGGAGGTTCTCATGGATGGATCAGGAATTTGGGATGTCCCATGGAGGTTTCTGGGGACGAACAGGGAATCTGGGATGTTTCATCCCCCAAGAAGCCAAGGAAGGGCCGGATTCGGCGGGAAAAGGCCGGGAGGAGGAGGGATGCAGGAAAAGGAGAAGGAATCGAGGCCGGGAAGAGATTTCCCCGCTACAAGCCACGCTGCGGGAAAAGCCCTGGAATTCTGGGAGAACGACCCCCAAACTTCCCTTTCCTTGAACTTCAGGAGCAGGAAATTCCCCTTCGCTGAACTTCTGGGCCGGAATTCCCCCCCCACGGACTTCTGGGATGAGGATCTCCCTCTTCCCAAAAATTTGGGACCAAACCCTTTTTTTCAGTCCAGAAACTCCCTTTTCCCAAATTTCTCCCCAGGCCAAAAAAAATCCCCGAATTTTGGCTCCAGAACCTCCCCAGGGGCCGGAATTCTCCCGTTCCCTCTCCCCACCATCCCAAACCCTAAACCCCACGTCCGGAGTGGGAAAAGTCCGAGTTTTGTGCCCCAAAATTCCCGGTTCCCATCCTGGAATTCCTGGTTCCGTCCCGGAATTCCCAATTTCCCGGTTGGGACTTCCTATTTCCTATCCCAGAATTCCCAGTTCCTGGTTGGAATTCCCAGTTCCTGGTGCAGAATTCCCAGTTGCCATCCCAGAATTCCTGGTTCCCAGTGTGGAATTCCCAGTTCCTGGTGCAGAATTCCCGTCTCCCAGCCCGGAATTCCCGTCTCCCACCCCGGAATTCCCCGGCTGCACCTTCCGCGCGCGGGCTGTTGGTGACCGGGAACTCGCCCAGGCTGTCGTCGTCCACGCGCGGGTCGGGCAGCGGACGCTTCTCCAGAGGATCCGTCCGGAGCAGCGCCTCCAGGCTGCTCCCGTCCTGGGCCAGCAGCCCCTCCTTCTTCAGCGTCTGCTCCGCGTCTGGGAAGGGCACCAAGGTGGGAAAAAACCGGGAGAAACGGGGGGAAAACGGGGGAAAACGGGAAAAAACGGGGGGGAAACAGGGGAAAAACGGGGAAAAAAATGGGGGGAAAAACAGGGAAAAAACAGGGAAAAAACGGGGGGAAAAACAGGGCAAAAACGGGGAAAAACGGGGAAAAACGGGGAAAAATGGGGGAAAAACGGGGGAAAAAAGGGGAAAAATGGGGGAAAAAACGGGGGGAAAAACGGGGGAAAAAACGGGGAAAAAATGGGGGGAAAACGGGGGAAAAACGGGGGAAAAACGGGGGAAAAAGGGGGAAAAACGGGGAAAAACGGGGAAAAACGGGGAAAAAAATGGGGGAAAAATGGGAGGGAAAAACGGGGAAAAAATGGGGAAAAACGGGGAAAAATGGGGGAAAAACGGGGGAAAAACGGGGAAAAAATGGGGAAAAAGGGGGGAAAAATGGGGGAAAAACGGGGAAAAAATGGGGGAAAAACAGGGAAAAAACAGGGAAAAAAACGGGGGGAAAACAGGGCAAAAACGGGGAAAAACGGGGAAAAAATGGGGGAAAAACGGGGAAAAAAGGGGAAAAATGGGGGAAAAAACGGGGGAAAAACGGGGGAAAAAAACAGGGAAAAAATGGGGGGAAAACGGGGGAAAAACGGGGGAAAAACGGGGGAAAAAGGGGGGAAAACGGGGAAAAACGGGGAAAAACGGGGAAAAACGGGGAAAAAATGGGGGAAAAATTGGGGGAAAAAACGGGGAAAAAATGGGGAAAAGGGGAAAAATGGGGGAAAAACGGGGGAAAAAACGGGGAAAAAATGGGGAAAAAGGGGGAAAAATGGGGGAAAAACGGGGGGAAAAACGGGGGAAAAAACAGGGAAAAAACGGGGGGAAAACGGGGGAAAAACGGGGAAAAACAGGGAAAAAATGGGGGAAAAAAAGGGGGAAAAACGGGGGAAAAACGGGGGAAAACGGGAAAAAACAGGGAAAAAACGGGGGGAAAACGGGGGGAAAAACGGGGGAAAAACGGGGAAAAAATGGGGGAAAAAGGGGGGAAAAAGGGGGGAAAAACGGGGGAAAAATGGGGGGAAAAACGGGGGAAAAAACAGGGAAAAAACAGGAAAAATGGGAAAAAACCGGGGGAAAAAACAGGGAAAAAACAGGGGGAAAATGGGGGGAAAATGGGGAAAAATAGTAAAAAATGAGGGAAAATGGGAAAAAATGGGGAGAAAATGGGGGAAAAGATGGGGAAAAAGGGCGAAAAAAGAGGAAAAACCAGGGGAACATGGGGAAAAAATGGGAGAAGATGGGGAAAATGGGGAAAAATGGGAGGAAAATGGGAAAAAATGGGAGAAGATGGGGGAAAAAGGGCGAAAAAATAGGAAAAAATGGGAAAACATAGGGGAAAATGGGGGGAAAAACGGGAAAAAAATGGGGAAAAAAAAAGGAGAAAAAGGGGGAAAGATGGGGCAAAACCCGGAGCAAGCGGGGGAAAAGCCAGGAGAAAGGCGGGCGGGAATTACCGGGTTTGATGGAGGGGAAGGAGAGCCGCGGGTCCTCGGGGGGGTGGGCGCGGCGTTTCTTGCGCCAGCGCCGCCGGGGTACGAGTAGAGCTGCCGGCGGCCAGACCTGCGGAAGAAACGCCGGGAAGTGGCCCCGAAATCCGGCCTGGAAAATCGCCGGCGCTGACAGAACATTCCCGAGCTCTCCGGAGCAGCCCAGGCCACCCCGGGCCCCGTCGCCTCCCCGCCTTCCCCCGTCGTTCGTTTTTTCCTGACGTTTATTTTTTTCCTGACGTTTATTTCCCCGGCGTTCTCCCGGCGTTCCCCCGTTTTTATCCCCGGCGTTTCCCCCGGTGTTTTCCCGTCGTTCCCGCGGCGTTTCCCTGGTCTTCTCCTCCTTTGTTCCCTGTTATTTCCCCATTATTCCCCTCCCATCTTTTCCTCATCGTTTCCCCGTCGTTTCCCATCATTCTCCCATAACTTCCGCGTTGTTTCCCGTCGTTATTTCCCTGTTCTCCTCCCATCTTTTCCCCACTGTTTCCCATAATTTCCTCATTGTTTCCCATAATTTCCTCATTGTTTCCCATAATTTCCTCCCGTTCTCCCGTTTTTTCCTCGCGGTCTCCCATCTTTTCCTCATTGTTTCCCCCCGTTTCCCCCCCGCTCTCCTGTCCTTTCCCGGCGTTTTCCCGGCGTTTTCCCGGCGTTTTCCCGGCCGTACCGGGCCCGCGGTGCCGTTTCTCCATCCAGATGTAGCAGTTGCTCTGGGCCACGCCGGTCTGGGAGTCGAGGAAGGGCAGGCGGACGCTGCGCTCGGCGCACAGCCGCGCGTTGTAGCTGTGGCACTGCTCCATGGCGTCCCGGTAGTACTGCTCGCCCAGCCTGCGGACGGCACGGGTCACGGCCGGGAAAAACGCCGGGAATGGGGCCGGGAATGGCAGGATTGGCACGGGGAATGGCACGGGGAATGGCGCGGGGAACGGCACGGGGAATGGCACAGGGAATGGCAGGATTGGCACGGGGAATGGCACGGGGAATGGCACGGGGAATGGCACGGGGAATGGCATGGGGAATGGCAGGATGGGCACCAGGAATGGCACAGGGAATGGCAGGATTGGCACTGGGAATGTGGGAATGGCACAGGGACTGGCACAGGGAATGGCACAGGGAATGGCAGGATTGGCACAGGGAATGGCAGGATTGGCACAGGGAATGGCACAGGGAATGGCAGGATTGGCACAGGGAATGGGGGCCCAACAGGGATCGCGGCCCAGCACTGGGAATGTGGGAATGAGGAACCGTGCCTCAGGGAAGTCAGGGACACCAGTGGAGTGTCAGGGATACAACTGGAGAGCCTCAGGGATAAAATCCTGGTGAATATCGGGATCAACCCGGAAACCCTCCGGGACACGACCGCAGAAAGTCAGGAAAACACAGGGAAACGCAGGGAAACGCAGGGAAACACAGGGAAACGCAGGGAAAAACAGGGAAACGCAGGGAAAAACAGGGAAACGCAGGGAAACGCAGGGAAACACAGGGAAAAACAGGGAAACGCAGGGAAACGCAGGGAAATGCAGGGAAACACAGGGAAAAACAGGGAAACGCAGGGAAACACAGGGGAACACAGGGAAATACAGGGAAACACAGGGAAAAAACATAGGGATAGACAGGGAAACACAGGGATAGACAGGAATGTAGAAGGGAACACAGGAACACGTAGGAATGCACAGGGATATACGAGGATTTGGAAGGAAACCCGAGGATTTAGAGGGAACCCCGGGGAAGGCTCCCCCAGCTCGGCCTCTTCAGGACTTTCGCTGGGATGCACCGGGAAGCAGAGCGGGAACGGACAGGGAAGAACAGGGGATGTCCGGGGATTTTGGGGATATCCTGGGATACCGGGGATATCCTGGGATACTGGGGGATGTCTGGGGATACTGGGGATATCCGGGATACGGGGGCTATCCTGGGATACCGGGGGCTATCCTGGGATACGGGGGCTATCCCGGGATACCGGGGGCTATCCTGGGATACGGGGGCTATCCTGGGATACTGGGGATATCCGGGATACGGGGGCTATCCTGGGATACCGGGGGCTATCCTGGGATACGGGGGCTATCCCGGGATACCGGGGGCTATCCCGGGATACGGGGGCTATCCCGGGATACGGGGGCTATCCCGGGATACGGGGGCTATCCCGGGATACGGGGGCTATCCCGGGATACCGGGGGCTATCCCGGGATACCGGGGCCGTCCGGGGCTGCAGAGCCCCCCCCGGCCGTGTCGGGCCGCCTGCCCCGTCCTTGGCCTCCCCAGGACGCTCGCGCCCGGGCGCGCAGGGACCCACGGAGGGCCGGGGACGCCACACCGGGAATTCTCCGCCTTCCCAGGACCAGCCCTCCCTCTGCCCCCTCCGGGACCTTCCCAGGGCCGGAGCCCCGCAGCCGCGGCGCTCGCCGCCCCAAGACCCCCGCGGTCCTCCCGGCTCTGTGGGGAGGATTTCAGGGTCTCCTCGCCCCCCCCAGCAAAGTTGACCCCGAACAATGCGCGCGTGTGCGCGCCCCCCCCTCCCCCCCCACCCGCTTGGTCCCGCCCGGCGCGGGGGGGGGGGGGCGCCGCTTCCCGCCGCCGGCCGGGCCGCACCACTCCCGCCCCGCGGGGGGGGCCGGGCTCCGGGGGGGGGGGGGGACACCCGCACTCACAGCTTGACCACATTCTGAACCACCGCCGCCATCTTGGCTCCGCCGCCGGGGCGCCGCGGGGCGCGTGCGCGGAGGGAGGGGCGCGCGCAGGGAGGAGGAGGAGGAGGAAGGAGAGGGATGGAGGGAGGAGGAGGAGGAAGGAGAGGGATGGAGGGAGGAGGAGGGAGAGGGAAGGGCGGCGGAAAGGAGAGGCCGAGGGAGAGGGAGCGAAAGGGGCAGCGCGGAGTCCTCCCGGCCGCTGCGCGGCGCTGTGCGCGCCGGGAAAAGGCGGGAAAAGGGGGAGCGGGGCCGCCAAGCGCTGAGGGGGGAAAAAGGGCGGGAAAAGGATCTGAGGGGGAAAATGGCGGAGGAAGGTGAGGGGAGAAAGGGAGGGGATGGGGAGGAAGGAGGGAGGGAGGAAGAGGGGGGATCTGGGGGAGAGTAAAGGGGGGAGAGAGGAGGGAGACGGAGGGGGGAAATGGAGGGGGCAGAGTGAGGGGGGAAATGAAGGGAGAATGAGTGACAGGATGGGGGAGAACGGAGGAAAAAATGGGAGAGAAGAAGGCGGGAGAGCGAGGGGGAAAGGGACGGAAAGTGAGGGGGAAATGGGCGGAAAGTGAGGGGGAAATGGAAATTGAGGGGGAAATGGAAAGTGAGGGGGAAATGGACGGAAAGTGAGGGGGAAAGCGATGGCAGAGATGAGGGGTTCTATCCCGGAAAAAGAAGCCTCGAGAGACCCCACTGCTCCACAGAATTCCCTGGAAAGAGGCTGGGGCTGGGATCCCTTGTCCCGACGGATAAAACGAGAGGAAACAGCCTCGAGTTGCAGCCGGGGAGGTTTATCGAGGAAAGTTCCCTCGTGGAAAGCGTCGTGCCGCCCTGGCACGGGCTGCTCGGGGATGTGCTGGAGCTGCTGTCCTGGAATTATCCTGAAAAAAAGCCGGGACGTGGCCCGCGGGGACACGGTTCAGTGGTGACCCGGTGGTGCTGGTTGGATCTGATGAGCCCAAAGGTCGTGTTCACCCTCAGCCCTTCCATGGAGAGGGGCGAGGAGAGGGAGAACGGAGAGGGAAAGAAATGGGGAAGGGGCTGAGGGAAATGGGGAAGGGGCGGAGGGAAATGGGGAAGGGGCGGAGGAGGTTTGGGGGGATAAAAGGGAAAGGCGTGAGGGCTGGGAGGGAAGTGAGGGATAAACGAGGGCCAGGAGAGGATGGCGTCGGGGGGAAGCGGGGATGGATCCCGCAGACCTGAAATCTCCGATTCCCCGTGTCTCTTTGCGGTCTCAACCAAACCCAGCCACCCCTCAAGGCTCTTCATCCCTCTAAAAACTCCTGCCCCAAAAAGAATTCCCCGTTTTTGGAGCTCTTTTCCCCAAACCTGAATTAACCGAGTACGCTCAAACAGATCACCCACGGCGAGCGTGGTTTGACCTCGGCTTCCAGGTGAGTTCCTCGCTTCCAGGTCACTTCACTTTTCTCCTCCTGACTTCCACATCCCGCCTCTGGCGGTTTTGGTTTTTGGGTTTTTTTCCCTTTTTGCTGGGAATTTGCCTTTTTTCCCCCCCCTCAAGGTCACCCCCCTGGTCAAACCTTCCTCCTTCCCTCCTCCTCCTCCTCCTCCTGGTGGTAATCCCAGGCCGGCTGGTCACAGCCCGAGCGGGGGCGTGGGCGCCGTTAATCCCCTGCCCGGAAATCCCGGGATAACGAGGAACTTGGGAGGGGTTAATTAATGATTCCAGCCTCGATCGATCCCGGAATAAACTCCCCAGAAAGGGAGGGAAGGAGGGGAGCGGGCGCTGAGTCACGGTGACTCGAATTCTTGGAACTGGGAGGAAAATCGGGTTGGCAGTTTTCGCATAACTCGTTAATTCGGGGAGGGATTAATTAGGGGAGGAGCGGAAAGGGATCCCAAATGATTTATTAATGATTAAAGGTTAATTGAGGAACTTGGTTTGGGGTTGTTTTTTTTTTTTTTGCTGATGAGATTGGGGGGAAAAAAAAAACCATTTCAGGGATAAAGTGACAGTGGGGATGATTTCAGCGGGAAGCACGGTAATTTTGGGGATAATTTCAAGGGTTTAGAGCAAATGTGGTCTGAGAGGGGAGGGAGGGAGGGAAGAGGAGAGGAGGAGAGGGGTGAGAAAAGGAAAAATCACCTTTTCATGGTTAAAAAAAAACCCCACCCCAAAACCTGGCAAATTAAAGGAGCTTTTCCAGGACTGGAGCAGAGGGGGATGAGTTGGGGGAGGACAGAAATGAGGTCCCAAATTAAAGCTGGAACATCCCAGAATCCAGTCCGGGGCTGTGGAAGGGGAAAAAAAAACTGGGGGAGAAAAGGGACAAAACTGGGGGAGGAAAGGGACAAAATTGGGGGAGAAAAGGGACAAAATTGGGGGAGAAAAGGGACAAAACTGGGGGAGAAAAGGGACAAACCTGGGGGAGAAAAGGGACAAAATTGGGGGAAAAAGGGACAAAATTGGGGGAGAAAAGGGACAAAACTGGGGGAGAAAAGGGACAAAATTGGGGGAGGAAAGGGACAAAATTGGGGGAAAAAGGGACAAAACTGGGGGAGAAAAGGGACAAAACTGGGGGAGAAAAGGGACAAAATTGGGGGAGGAAAGGGACAAAATTGGGGGAAAAGGGACAGACCTGGGGGAAAAGGGGATTTGGGGCTGATTTTGCCTGTTTCGAAAGAGCTCCGGCAGAGTTTCGCAATCCCTGGGCCGAGGCGCGGCCCGAACAAACGGCTCCACGCGTAAACCACTGGTCAGGGTGAAACCTCAGGAAAGCTGGGATGAAATCCAGGGGGGGATAAAAAACCCAAAAGTGCATCCACGTTGTCCCGGCCCTGCCCATGCTGGAACGTCCCCCGACCACCCTGAAACCCGCCCCAAATGAGCCGTCCCCGGCTGGAATCGGTTTGGGGAGGGGGAAAAATAATCCCAAAATAAATAAAGAATGGGACAGAGCGTGGGGTGGGGAGAGAGTTGAGAGCAGGGGAGGGCTGGACCGAGTAGAAATTAAACCCGGGGCTGATCAAGCTGATTAACATCACTTCCTTCATTATTTTACAGATGAAGATGGGTTTAGCCCCGAATTCCGGGTGTTTTCACCCAAAGCCGGTCGGGTTCGCAGACGCCGAGGGGGAGGGGAAGGAAGAGGGGGGCCGAGGGCTCGAGAATCTAATGACTCATTAGTCAGATAAGCTAAATTAGACTCGTTAGGGGGCAGCGGGGCCAGGAGGGGCCGCCCCGGGGGGATCCCGGCCTCGCTTCTGGCCTCAACCTCCCGGAAATCGCTGGAAGGATCGGAACTGGTGCCGGGGGAGGGAGATCCCGCCCCGTCGCCGAGTCCAGCAGCCTTTCCAGTGGGGGCTTTTTGTCCATCACCTTCCCGAAAGTCCGGCCGGAATTCCCCCGGCATTCCCTCCATCCCATCCCATCCCATCGCGGTCCGGTGATGGATCCGGCTGTGGTTTTGGCGGCGTCTCCTTGGCCATTTGCAGCCCCGGCCCCGGTGCCGTCCTTCCAGCTGGGCCCCGGAGGGCTTTGTTTGGGCCCCTCCACGGCTGGAGTTCCTAACGGAGCCGCCCCGTTGGGATGTCCGAGCTCCCCCGCGGGGCCACGGAGCTTTCCCGGCCGAGGTTTCCCCGTTTTGACGGAGCGCGAGTCGCGGCGGCGCCGCCGGGACGATCCTGGTGGGGAACGATCCCCGCCGCGGCCCCCAAATCCTCCGGCTCAGAATCCTGGGGGCTTCATCCCGCGGCGTCCCACCGGACGCTCCGGGCCGGGTGACCGTGAACCCTCACGGGGAGCTGCTGGAGGAATCCCCCAAACCGCCCGCAACCATCCTCATCCTCGCCCTCGCCGCGCCGTCCCTCGCCGTCCCCTCAGGTCGGGACGTGGGCGCGCTCGGCCTGGTGCCGCTCCATGACCTGCAGCACGTCCTCCAGGATGGAGGGCCCCAGGTCCACGTGCAGGGACAGCAGCGAGCCGGCGTGCGACGCCAACGCCGGCTCGGCCTCGCCGTTGGCGGCCCGCCGACGCGTCGGGGACGCCGCCGGCGGCTCATCCAGGTGCAGGCGCGGCGGTTTGGGCGGCGCCGCCGGCAGGGTCAGCGCCTGGCCGCCCCCCAGGGCCGGCAGGGAAATGGCGTTCTTGAGCAACGGCGACGGCGCCGCGGCCGCCTCGCCGCCCGACACCGTGGCCGCGCGGGAGAACTCGAAGGGCGGCGGCGCCGCCGAGGCCCGGCCGGCGTCGCCGCGGGGCAGCAGGTGGAACTTGCCCTGCAGGAAGGAGATGTCCCCGAAGGTGTCGCCGCGGCCGCCGCTGCCGATGTGGATGGTGTGGCGGAAATCGCCCAGCGGAGGGCTGATCATGTCCGACGACAGGATGTCCCGCAGCTTCTCCTTCTTGCCCTTACGGCCGCCTCGCTTCAGGTAGATGGGCACCTTGGTGGCCATGGTGGCCGGCGGCGGCCTCAGGACAGCCTGCGATGGGCGCGGAGAGAGAGAGGAGGGCTCAGCTTGGCCCGGCTCGGCGCGTCCTCCCCGCGGCAGGTAAGGCAGGCCGGGCCGGGAGGGCGCCGCGCCGCGGGGCCCGAGCTCGGCGGAGCCGGCCGTTGGGGCAGATTTGAACCCCAGAGGGATTTTTCTCCCCTCGGCCCCACCCGGCCCAGCTGGAATGAAAACCGGAGATTTGGGGCCGGGACGGCGGAGGAAGTTGGGGTTTCCTCTGTTTGGCTTGTGAGCTCTTTGAGTTGGGACGTCAGATCTGGGCCGGGATTTTCAGCTGTGGGGAGGAATGAGGCAAAGGATGGGAATCCTCGGGAAGCGCCTGGGGGGGGGAAGGGATGGGACGCGTTTGGGGCCGCCCGAATGTTCCCTGTCAAATCAGCCCCTGGGAAGCTCTGGAGGTTTTCACCCTCATCACGAATGTCCAGGGGGAAAAAAAATTCCATCCATCCCCTGGTTTTGGAAACTTGGATGCGCCGGTGCCGCCGGCAAGGACGGGAGGGATTCGGGGACGGGTTTGTCCCGGGCTGGGACACCCCGAGGGGCCTCTCCCGGCTGGAATCCACCCAGAAAAATCCCTGGGCAGCGGGGGAGGATTCATCCCTAAAAACACACCACGGCCGCCGCCCCGGGGGATGGAAAATCCCATTTCCCCTTCCACAGCTCCCAAAGCTCCGCTGAGCCTGCGCCGGGGGAACATTCCCTCCCAGTTCCCTGGCATGGGCGAGTGATCCCTCTTTATCCCCCACTTTTAGGGAATATTCCCTCATTATCTCCCATTGTTTGGGAATCTGCCCTTGTAATTACATCTCCCTGTTTTTCAGGAACGCTCCCGTATCCCCTGTTCTTAGGAAACACTCCCCCGTTATCCCCCGTTTTCATGGAATTCTCTCCCGTTATCCCCCGTTTTCATGGAATTCTCTCCCGTTATCCCCCGTTTTCGTGGAATTCTCTCCCAGTTTTCCCCCCCAGAGCCCGTTACCGACCCGCACCGGCGCCGCTCCCAAGGCCTCGAGGGGAGGGGAGGGATCCCGGGGAAGGGAAAAGGATCCCGGGGAAGGGAAAAGGATCCCGGGGAGGGAAAAGGATCCCGGGGAAGGGAAAGGATCCCGGGGAGGGAAGGAGGATCCCGGGAAGGGAAGGAGGATCCCGGGGAGGGAAGGGAAGGAGGATCCCGGGAGGGAAGGAGGATCCCGGGGAAGGGAAGGAGGATCCCGGGAGGGAAGGAGGATCCCGGGGAGGGAAGGAGGATCCCGGGGAAGGGAAGGAGGATCCCGGGGAGGGAAGGAGGATCCCGGGGAAGGGAAGGAGGATCCCGGGGAGGGAAGGAGGATCCCGGGGAAGGGAAGGAGGATCCCGGGGAAGGGAAGGGAAGGAGGATCCCGGGGGAGGGAAGGAGGATCCCGGGAAGGGAAGGAGGATCCCGGGGGAGGGAAGGAGGATCCCGGGAAGGGAAGGAGGATCCCGGGGGAGGGAAGGAGGATCCCGGGAAGGGAAGGAGGATCCCGGGAGGGAAGGAGGATCCCGGGAGGGAAGGAGGATCCCGGGAGGGAAGGAGGATCCCGGGGAAGGGAAGGAGGATCCCGGGAGGGAAGGAGGATCCCGGGGAAGGGAAGGAGGATCCCGGGAGGGAAGGAGGATCCCGGGAGGGAAGGAGGATCCCGGGGGAGGGAAGGAGGATCCCGGGAAGGGAAGGAGGATCCCGGGAGGGAAGGAGGATCCCGGGAGGGAAGGAGGATCCCGGGAGGGAAGGAGGATCCCGGGGAAGGGAAGGAGGATCCCGGGAGGGAAGGAGGATCCCGGGGAAGGGAAGGAGGATCCCGGGAGGGAAGGAGGATCCCGGGAGGGAAGGAGGATCCCGGGGCGATGTCGGGGATCGGCGCCGGGCCCGTCCGGCCGCTCGGGGCAGGAGAATCCTGACGGTGCAGAATCCAGCGGCGCTAATCCCGGGATTACCGCGGGACGGGACGGGACGGGAGGGGAGGGGGCGGCACCGGGCTGGCACGGCGACAGCGACGGCGACGGCGACGGCGACAGCGACAGGGGACAGGGACAGGACAGGGACAGGGACAGGACAGGGACAGGATCTAACTCTGGAATCAGGATCAAACTCTGGGGCCGCTGGAAAAGGGGAATTGTAGGGGAAAAACTGGGGTCAGAGGGGAAGAAAAGAGGAATTTTAGGGGGGAGAAATGGGTTTCTAGGGGGAAAACGGGATTTCTAGGGGGGAAAAAGGGGTTGTAGGGAAAAGAATGGAATGGGGGGAATGGGTTTGTGGGGGAAAGAAGTGGATTTGTAGGGAACGAGATGGGTTTGTAGGGAATGAGATGGGTTTGTAGGGAACGAGATGGGTTTGTAGGGAACGAGATGGGTTTGTAGGGAAAAAAGCCTCCGAACTGCGAGTTCCCCGGTGAGGCTGGGGATGACGATGACAGGGATGAACATCCCGGAGCTGTCCGTGCCCTGGCATGGTTCCCCTCCTGGAAATCCCTTTTCCCACCCCAAACTCCCTTTTCCCTGACCCCAATCCCTCCCCTCGCTCGGCTGGGCCGGGACAAAGCGCCGGGAAAGGCCGGGAACGTTCCCGGAGCTGCTGCCCTTTGTGCTGGGGAGAGCCCAAATCCCTGGGAACGGGGGACATTCCGTCCCCCACACCCCACAAAATCCCCTTTTCATGGAATATTTGGGGGTTTGGTTTTGGTTTTTCCCAGGCAAACCCAGGGCCCTCCCCGTCCCCTGCGGGGAGATGCGGGACAGGTGGAAAACGGGCTGGGAAAGGAGGAAAAAAGCGCGAGGGAAGCTCCAACAAATCATAAAGAACTCGGCCCTGGGAATTTCCAGCCCTGAAATCCCAGGAGACCTCAGAGGGAAGAGTCCGGAATGAGAAAAACGAGGGAAAAAAAAGGGGGAAAAGGGATGTTTTCCCCAGGATCCGAGTGGGAGGAGCTCCGGGAGAAGCTCCCAGGACTCCGACCCCTCGGAATCGCCTGAATCAGCGAATTCCCCTCCCAGGGAGGAAGATTTGAGGAATTTCTCCCGGTTTCCATCAGTTCCAGCCTCAGGAGAGGAAATCCCGTCCCTTTTCCATCCTTTGCTGGAGATCTGGGCGCGGGATTCGGGAGGGATTTGGGCTCTTTTTGGCAAATCACAGGAAAATTTCGTTCCTTCAGCACTTTGGGCTCCAGCCCATCCGGGTTGGTTTGTTTTTTTTTTTTCATTTTCCACCTGCTTTTGGAAATCCAGGAAAAATTTGGGATCTTTCGTCCCTTTTCCGCCGGCTTCTGGAAATTTTTATCCCAGTGTGAAACTTTCTGCCCCTTTTCAGCCCCTTGAGCTGCAGGGCCTCACGATTTTTTACATTTCCCACCATTTTTTAATAAAATTTCCGAATTTCCTGCTCATTTCCAGCATTTTGGGCTCTGCCACACGGAAATTTGGGATTTTGTTTGAGGGGGGAGCCACTTTTCAGGAATTTCGGAGCAATCCCATCCACATTTCCCCCCAAAAAACGATTTCGATCCTCGCCTCCAGATTTCCCCCAGAGGATGGATTTTTCCTCCCCCCCCAAAAAAAAATCATGGAAATGCTCCCAGGAGTGGGAAAGAGGAAGAAGAACTTTTTGGGATGAAAGTTGCAGGGTTTTTTTTAGGGAATTGGGATTTTTTTGGGAGCGGCGCCAGGAGCTGCCCCTGGGATCCCACCCCGTCCTGGGCACGGGAAAAGCTGGAATTGCTTCAAATGGGTAAAAAAACCAGGGAAAGAATTGCCCCGGAGCCATCCCACCTGGGGAATCCCGCGGAGGATCCGGGCCGGGGCCGGCGGGGCGCTGACAATTCCATGGCAAATCCAGAGGGAAAAGAAGCTGCTCCCGGAGGATGAGGAGGCGCAGGGCAGGGAAGGCTCGGCCTCGGCCACACCCCGGCCCCTGCCGGTGCCGAAGAATTCCGGGGAAACGGCCCCAGGATCCCGGGAAAACAATCCCGGGCCGGGATTCCCGGGAAGTGGCGCAGGAGCCGCGCCGGGAGCGGGGCGGGGACGGGGCCGGAGTCCTCGGCACGGGGGTGCGGAAACCCAGGGAGGAGGAAATCCAGGGAGGAGGAAATCCAGGGAGGAGGAAATCCAGGGATGGGGAGTCCAGGGATTCTCCTGTTCACAGGAAAAAAAAAAACCAAACCGTCCGGAAAGCGCCGGGCCGGGATCCGGGGCTGGCCCGCGGCTGATCCCGCGATCCAGGGGCTGCTCCAGAGGCTATTCCAGGGATCCAGGGGCTATTCCAGGGATCCAGGGGCTATTCCAGGGATCCAGGGGCTATTCCAGGGATCCAGGGGCCATTCCAGGGATCCAGGAGCTGTTCCAGGGGCTGTTCCAGGGATCCAGGAGCTGTTCCAGGAGCTATTCCAGGGCTCCAGGGGCTATTCCAGGGATCCCGAGGCTGTTCCAGGGCTCCAGGAGCTATTCCAGGGATCCCGAGGCTGTTCCAGGGCTCCAGAGGCTGTTCCAGGGATCCCGAGGCTGTTCCAGGGCTCCAGAGGCTGTTCCGGGGCTCCAGGAGCTATTCCAGAGGCTGTTCCAGGGATCCCGAGGCTGTTCCAGGGATCCCGAGGCTGTTCCAGGGCTCCAGGAGCTATTCCAGAGGCTGTTCCAGGGCTCCAGAGGCTGTTCCAGGGTTCCAGAGGCTGTTCCAGGGTTCCAGAGGCTGTTCCAGGGACCCCGAGGCTGTTCCAGGGATCCCGAGGCTGTTCCGGGGATCCCGAGGCTGTTCCAGGGCTCCAGGAGCTATTCCAGAGGCTGTTCCAGGGCTCCAGGAGCTATTCCAGAGGCTGTTCCGGGGCTCCAGAGGCTGTTCCAGGGATCCCGAGGCTGTTCCGGGGATCCCGAGGCTGTTCCGGGGCTCCAGGAGCTATTCCAGAGGCTGTTCCAGGGATCCCGAGGCTGTTCCAGGGATCCCGAGGCTGTTCCGGGGATCCCGAGGCTGTTCCAGGGCTCCAGGAGCTATTCCAGGGATCCCGAGGCTGTTCCAGGGCTCCAGGAGCTATTCCAGAGGCTGTTCCGGGGCTCCAGAGGCTGTTCCAGGGATCCCGAGGCTGTTCCGGGGATCCCGAGGCTGTTCCGGGGCTCCAGGAGCTATTCCAGAGGCTGTTCCAGGGATCCCGAGGCTGTTCCAGGGATCCCGAGGCTATTCCAGGGATCCCGAGGCTGTTCCAGGGCTCCAGGAGCTATTCCAGAGGCTGTTCCAGGGCTCCAGGAGCTATTCCAGAGGCTGTTCCGGGGCTCCGGGGCCGTTCCGAGGCCCCGCCGCTGCGCCGGGCGGAGCCGCGGGCTCCAATTAGCGCCGGTTTAATTAACCGAGGCGGCGGAGGCGGGAGGAGCGGGCCCGGGGGGGCTGCGGGCGGAGGATCCGCTCCTTTCTCCCCCTGGATGGACGGAAGGGATCGCTGCCTTTCCCTTTAAATCCGGGATGTGACAGCGCCGGAAAAGCTCAGCCCGCCTCCCCGCGGCATCCCGGGGTTCCGAGCGAGCTCCTTCCCCTGCCCTGGAATCGCCTTTCCCTGGGGGAGAGACAAAACTCCCCCCAGGAAACGGCTCCGGCTCATCCCGCTGCTTTCCTAACCAAAATCGGGCTTTGGTCTGGTTTGGTTTGTTTTTTCCAAGGGGGAAACTGGGGTTGGCAGAGGAGAATCCGAAGGGAAAACCGGGAGAAAAACGGGGCTCTGCTCCCCTCCCCTGCAGGTGGGAAAATAAAAAAATAAAACTGGGAATGGGAAGGGAAAAAAAAAAAAAATCGGGAGAAAAGGATTTTGTGGGTCTTGGAAAAGCCGTGCGTTGTTTGGGGCGAGAAGTGCTGGAATTGGGCAAAGAGCGGAGGAGGAAGCGGGATGCGACAGCCGGAGGTGACCTCAGCACCGCCCGGCTGCTCCGTGCCGGTAATTGGGGAGAAAAAGGAGATTCGGGGGAAAATCCCACCGCACGCCGGAGTCGGGGGGGGAATCTCCCTCCCCAGCCCCAAATTCCCGGGGTTTTACCCCCAAATCCTGGGATTGACCCTTTTTTTTTTTTCCCCCACAGGAAACGACACCAGGAGAGGCAGAAACTTGAATTAATTTTCACTTTTATCATCGTAAATTTGAGGCAAAAAAATTTTGGGAAAAGGGTCAAAAAGCCAAACCCGGAGCTGGTTTTTCCTGGGAAGCAGCAGCAGCACCAGGAATCCGTAATTAATTAGTTTTGGACTAATTAAACTGCAAGTCCCCTAACGAGGCCACCAAAGGGGTGAGACCAGGACAGGGAGGATCCCACGCCCACATTCCCCTTTCCCAAATAATTCCCTTTTCCCGGGGCCGAATCCCGCTGGGGAAACTCCTCTGTGTGCCAAAGGATTCTGGGGGGTTCGCGACCAAAATTCCAGGAGCTTTAACCAGAATTCTGGGAGTTTGACCCAAATTCCAGGAGTTTTGACCCCAAATTCCAGGTGCTCTAACCCCAAATTCCAGGTGCTCTAACCCCAATTCCAGGAGTTTTGACCCCAAATTCCAGCTGCTTTAACCCCAAATTCCAGGAGTTTTAAGCACAATTCTGGAAGTTTTAACCCCAATTTCAGGAGTTTTGACCCAATTCCAGGAGTTTTGACCCCAAATTCCTGCTCCGGGGAGAGGTGGGAGCTCAAATCCTCACGACCTGGGCGGCCACGCAGGGGCTGACCCGGGGGCTGGGGGTGTCGCCGCGGTTGTCGCCGGTTTTCTCTCCAGGGCTGTCCCCGGGGTTGTCCCCGGTTCTGTCCCCGGTTCTGTCCCCGGTCCTGTCCCTCCGCAGCAGCAGCCGCCCGTAGGTGCCGCCGGCGCGGCCCTTGGTCAGACGCCCGGGGTTGATGCAGACACAGCCCAGGACGTCCTGCGGGGACAGGACAGGGACAGGGACAGGGACAGGGGACAGGGACAGGGGACAGGACAGGGACAGGACAGGGACAGGGACAGGGACAGGGACAGGGGACAGGACAGAGACAGGACAGGGACAGGGGACACGGGGGTCAGAAACACACCGAGGCAGCAGAACTGGGACCCTCCCCAGCCCCCCAAATCCCGCCGGGCACAGGAGATTTGGGTCCCCCCAGAATTCCCCCTTTTCCCCCCCGAATTCCCCCTTTTCCCCCCGGAATTCCCCCTTTTCCCCCGGAATTCCCCCTTTCCCCACCTTGACGAAGTAGCGCAGCTCCGAGGGCGTCACCAGCACGTCGGGGGTGACGGGCAGCGCCCCGAAGGCCGCCAGCGCCTCCAGATCCACGTTCAGCTCCTCGCAGGGCGGGTACAGGGGGTAGAAACTGCACGGCAGGCGCGGGACAGGCCGATCGGGGGAGGAGAGAGGCGGTTTGGGGGGGAAAAGATGGTTTTGGGGAGGAAAAATGAGTTTTTGGGGAGGAAAGAGGCGTTTTTGGGGCTGCCCACCTGCGCTGGGTCAGGACGTGCCGCAGGATCCGCGTGAAGCGGTCGGAGATCCCCGAGGAGCTGCGGGAGGAAGGGCAGAGGAACCGGTGAGAGAAGGGAAGAAAAAACGGGAAAAAGGGACAGGGAAAAACGGGGGAAAGGGGATTCAGGGGGGGAGGGAAAGAGAGAGAAAAGGCAGAGGAGAAAAGGGGGAAAACGGTAATAAAAGGGAGAGAAGACTAAAGAAAAGGGGGGAAGGTTAAAAGGAAAAAACGTTAAAGAAACGGGGAAAAGGCGAAAAAAGGGGGAATGTTGACACGAGGCACCTGCTGATCTCCTCAGCGCCCATGTGGAACAGGAGGTCGGTGGAGGTGAGGCCCAGGACGACGCCGGCGATGTCCAGGGTGCAGGGCTCGGGCACCAGGAGCACACGCTGGGCACGGGGACACGGGGCTGACGTGCCCTGGGGAGCCGCAAGTGCCCCGAGCCGCCCCAGAACTCCCAAAGCCACCACAGACTGCCCCAACTGCCCCAAACTGCACCCAAAGTGCCCCAAATCCACCCCAAACTGCCCCAAACCTGCCCCAAACCTGCCCAAAGTGCCCCAAATCCACCCCAAACTGCCCCAAACCCACCACAGACTGCCCCAGACTGCCCCAAACTGCCCCAAACCTGCCCCAGACTGCCCCAAATCCACCCCAAACTGCCCCAAACCTGCCCCAAACCCACCACAGACTGCCCCAAACCTGCCCAAAGTGCCCCAAAGCCACACCAAACTGCCCAAAACCCACCACAGACTGCCCCAAACTGCCCCAAATCCACCCCAAACTGCCCCAAACCTGCCCCAAACCTGCCCAAAGTGCCCCAAATCCACCCCAAACTGCCCCAAACCCACCACAGACTGCCCCAAACCTGCCCAAAGTGCCCCAAAGCCACACCAAACTGCCCAAAACCCACCACAGACTGCCCCAAACTGCCCCAAATCCACCCCAAACTGCCCCAAACCTGCCCCAAACCTGCCCAAAGTGCCCCAAATCCACCCCAAACTGCCCCAAACCCACCACAGACTGCCCCAAACCTGCCCCAGACCTGCACAAAGTGCCCCAAACCCACCTCAAACTGCCCCAAACCTGCCCCAGAACATCCCAAACTGCCCCAAACTGCCCCCAACTGCCCCAAACCTGCCTAAAGTGCCCCAAAGTGCCCCAAGCCCACCCCAAAGTGCCGCAAACCCACCCCAAACTGCCCCAAACCCACCCAGAACATCCCAAACCCACCCCAAACCGCCCCAAATTGGCTCTAAATCGCCCCCAAACTGCCCCAGCCCCACCAAGTTTTCCTCAAAGCCTCAAAACGTTCCCCAAATTCCCCGGGGCCGAGCTGGGTTTTCTGCAGCAACCCCAGATCTGCTGCCCGGGGACAAAGGATCACGAAACGAGGGGATTTAAACCCCCAAAAAGGGCTGGGGAGCTGCGGAGCTCGGCTTTAAACCCGTGGAATTTAAACCCCCTTCCCAAAAAACCCCAGCGGGGCCTCGGGAGCTGCGGAATTCCGACCCCAAACGCCCTTTCCTCGTCCCTCTGGGTGGGGGGACGGGGGATCTCACCCCAAACCCCAGCTGGGTGTTTCAGGAAGGGGGCAGGGATCCGTTTTTGGGGTTTTTTTGGGGGGGGAAAGGGGGATTTGGGGGCAGGTACCGCTCTGTCCTCCTTGGGCAGCTCGGCCAAGGGGAAGGGAGGCTGAGGATACACGAACTCGTGGGAGACGTCCCTGAGGGAGGGCACCAGGACCAGCTGGCAGCCGGCACTGGGGAGGGGGGAGGAAAAAAAGAGAGAAAAAAACAGGATTGGGGGGGGAAAAAAAAAAAAAAAAAAAATAAAGTGAGTTTTTTTGGGGTGAAAAGTGGCGTTTTCGGGGAAAAAATCCCCGTGGGAATGGGGGCTCTGGGGCTGTTTCTGGGCCACCTCCTGGTGCCCTCGATGATGGTCCTGAGGCAGAGGCGGAACACGTCCGAGAAGGAGCTCAGGAGCTGGCAGCTCTGCGAGGGGAAAACCACGGGATTGGCCCAACTCCCCGCGGGGCGTCGGGGACCTGGGGCTGCCCCCAGCCCGCAGGGATCGAGGGGACGGCGGGGGGATCCCTCCTCACCTCCACCTGCTCGTGCTTGGCGTCCAGGAACGGCCCGAGCTGCCGGAAAAACACCGAGGAACCCTCGTAAATCACCCGCAGCAAAGCGCGCTCCTCACGGCGTTTCCTAACTCTCACGAGCCAACGGCGCTTTTGGCTTTTTGGAGGCTCCCGAGGCCGCGGGGGCGGGCGGAGGGGGGCGGGAGTGGGTTAACGAAGGTAATTAAACGCTCCTCGTTAACGAGGGGTTGGCGGGGGGGGGTCCTGACCAGGATGCAGACGTCGGGACGGTCACGGGCCACGACCTCCAGCAGGTCACCGAGGGGCTCGAAGGCGACGCCGTCCGAGGGCGTGAAGGGGCCACAGGCCACCAGCACCATCCTCTGCTCTGGGGGAAAAACGGGAGATTTGGGGGGAAAAATAGAGATTTGGGGGGAAAAAATGGGAGATTTGGGGGAAAAAATGGGAGTTTTGGGGGGAAAAAATGGGAGTTTTGGGGGGGAAAATGGGAGATTTGGGGGAAAAAATGGGAGTTTTGGGGGGAAAAAATGGGAGTTTTGGGGGGAAAAATGGGAGATTTGGGGGGGAAAATGGGAGATTTGGGGGAAAAAACGGGAGTTTTGGGGGGGAAAAAGGGAGATTTGGGGACAGAAATGGGGACCTGGGGACAGAAAGTGGAGGCCCCAGGGCTCACCTGCCATCGGCTCCGTGGGGCTGTGGAAGGGCAGCGGGACGCCCTGGGGGAAAGCTGGGAATGTCCCCAAATTCCAGCCCAAATCCCCCCAAATTCCCCCATTCCAGCCCCAAATTCCCCCATTCCAGCCTCAAATCCCCAATTCCAGCCCAAATCCCCCCAAATTCCCCCAATTCCAGCCCAAATCCCCCCAAATTCCCCCATTCCAGCCCAAATCCCCCCAAATTCCCCCATTCCAGCCCCAAATCCCCCAATTCCAGCCCCAAATCCCTAATTCCAGCCCAAATCCCCCCAAATTCCCCCAATTCCAGCCCAAATCCCCCCAAATCCCCCCGGAGCGGGGTCACCTCGTAGATCTTGGACACCACCATCCTCCTGCCCGTGCTGTTGGTGCCTTCCAGGGCCACCACCTACAGGGGATTGGGGGGAAACGGGGGGAAAATGGGGAAAATCCGTGGGAATGGGGGAAAGGGGCGGGAATTGGGGGGGAAATGGGGCAGGAATTTGGGGGAAAAGGGGCAGGAATTTGGGGAAAAGGGGGCAGGAATTGAGGAAAATGGGACAGGAATTTGGGGAAAAGGGGCAGGAATTGAGGAAAATGGGGCAGGAATTTGGGGGAAAAGGGGCAGGGAGGGGAGGGGGAGCCCCCAGAGCCGCACCTGCCCCGGGAACAGGGAATATTCCGGCAGCTCCGAGAGGTCCAGCGGCACCTGGGCGCCCCCCGAGTGCTCCCTGTCCCCCACCAGCAGCACGGAGCTGGCGTTGAGCCTCCCGCTGCCGTCACAGGCCACGAGCCCCAGCACCGTCACCGGCTCCTGCCGGCACACAACGGGGGGGTTAACCCCAAAAGGGGGGGATTTAACCCAAAACGGGGGATTTACCCTCAAAATGGGGAGGATTTAACCCCAAAATGGAGAGGATTAAAACCAAAACGGGGAGGATTTAACCCGACGCGGGGGGATTCACCCCGAGGCAGGGGTCTGGGCTCTCACCTGAGCCGGCAGCGAGGTGGAGCTGAAGCCCGGCAGGCCGTGGTGCCTCTGCAGAACCTCCCCGAGCTCCTCCACGCGGGCAGCCAGGGCTGGGGGGACCCGGGGTCACCAAACACCCCCTGACCTCATCCCTGACCCCCCGGGGGTCACCAAACACCCCCTGACCCCAGCCCTGACCCCCCGGGGGTCACCAAACACCCCCTGAACCCCCCGGGGTCACCAAACACCCCCTGACCCCAGCCCTGACCCCCTGTCCAGCCCTGGCGGTGACCCCGGTGTCACCAAACCCCCCCTGACCCCTGTCCAGCCCTGGCGGTGACCCCGGTGTCACAAACCCCCCTGACCCCTGTCCAGCCCTGGCGGTGACCCCGGTGTCACCAAACCCCCCCTGACCCCTGTCCAGCCCTGGCGGTGACCCCGGTGTCACCAAACCCCCCCTGACCCCTGTCCAGCCCTGGCGGTGACCCCGGTGTCACCCACCCCGGGGTGACCCCCCGTCCCCCCCGGCCACCTTCCCGCGCGTCCGGCGCCCTCTGGAACATGAACTTGTAGGGTTTGCTGAGGGTCTGCTCGGGGTCCCCGAAGGGTCGGACGCCGACGCCGCCGCCGCCGCCGCGCCACGCCGAGCCCGAGGAGCCAAAGGAGGCCACGACCTCGCCCCGGCCCCCCCGGGAGGAGTATTTCTGCGAGGGGGTGACGCTGTGGGGACGAGAAAACCGGGGCGGGGGGGGGTTAGGCCAGGGGGTTTGCTCCCGGCCGGGAAAACTCCGCGGGTTTTGGGTTTTCCTCCTTTTCTGAACTGGAAGGGATGAGTTAATTCCCTGCCCTGTGTTCAGCGCTTCGTGGTGATCGACCAACGAGGCTTTAAAACCGCCGAGCGTTTGTGGCTTTGAAGGGTTTGTAACCACAAAAAGTTCGGGGGGGCTTTAAGGATTTCCCCCCGAATTTACAGAGCTCCTAAAGCACAGGTCGGCTTCCAGGGCTGGGGTTTTAAGGCTCAGCTTCCACCCAGGCGGGGTTTTAAGGGGAAGGAGGGAAAAGAAGAGGAGGAAAAGGGCGAGGAGAACACAGGGCTGTGAGTTTTGGGGAGCCCTCACCCACCTCGGGGAGAAGCTGCCGGGGGAGAAGAGCCCGTAGGGGCTGCGGGCCGGCGGCGCCCGCTTGGGCCGGGGCGTCTCCGGGGTGGAACTGCCGCGTTTCTGGGAGCCCTGCTAAAAAACCAAACCAAACCCAACCCAACGGAACCACGCGTGTCTTCCAGCAGGCCGGTCCTCGGGCGAACCCCGCGGCTCCGGGGCCATGCCCACCTTGCACGGGGTGCTGTAGGCGTCCAGCAGCTCGTCCTCCCGCTCCTCGCCGAGGCTGCTGCTCGTTAAGGGGCTCCCGGTCGGGGGTGAAGCCCCCCCCAAACCCAACCGTGCCTCCCCCCGCCCCCCATTCCCTCTGTGGGGATCCGTGACAGCTCCCGGCCCCCCCGGTTTTCGGCCAGGGCCCCCGCAGACGGCGGGGCTGTGCTGGCGGTGTGGGATACAGCTCCTGCAGCGAGTGGATGTCGTAGGGGAGCCCCCGGCGCTCGTCGCGCCCGCGCCGCCCGCGCCTGGCCAGCACCTGCGCGGGTGGGCTGTCAGCGCCCCCCAAGGCACCCCCGCGGGGTTTGGGGCTGCGGGGGGGGGGCAATGGGGGACCCCCACCTCGTGCTCGAAGGCCTCGAGGCCCTCGGGGGTGAGCTGGGGCTCGAGGTCTTTGCTGGTGACGAAGGCCAGCAGCTCGTTGGCCAAGGCCACCGGGCCCAGCCCGTGGCTCAGGCACAGCTCCACCACTGCGGGGACAGCAACGGCGCTGGGGGGGGCCCCAAAGCCCACCGGGACCCCCCCTCAAACCTCTGGGCACCCCCCAGTCAGCCCCTCAATGCTCTGTGTCCCCAAAAGCCTGGCTCCCCACAACGGCCCCCCCAAAGCGAGACTCCCCCGGGAGCCAAATGAACCCTGAGAGCGCCCCGGACAGCCCCAAAGGCCGCTGAGAGCATCCCCAGCACCCCGGACACCCCGAGACCTTCAGTGACACCCCAACACCCCTCACACCTCCCCGGGCACCCCCAGACCTTCAGTGACACCCCCAGGCCCCGAAACACACCCTGACACCTCCCTGGACACCCCCAGACCTTCAGTGACACCCCCAGGCCCCGAAACACACCCTGACACCTCCCCGGACACCCCCAGACCTTCAGTGACACCCCCAGGCCCCGAAACACACCCTGACACCTCCCCGGACACCCCCAGACCTTCAGTGACACCCCCAGGCCCCGAAACACACCCTGACACCTCCCCGGACACCCCGAGACCTTCAGTGACACCCCCAGGCCCCGAAACACACCCTGACACCTCCCTGGACACCCCGAGACCTTCAGTGACACCCCCAGGCCCCGAAACACACCCTGACACCTCCCCGGACACCCCGAGACCTTCAGTGACACCCCCAGACCCCGAAACACACCCTGACACCTCCCTGGACACCCCCAGACCTTCAGTGACACCCCAACACCCCTCACACCTCCCCGGGCACCCCCAGACCTTCAGTGACACCCCCAGACCTTCAGTGACACCCCCAACACCCCTCACACCTCCCCGGGCACCCCCAGACCTTCAGTGACACCCCCAACACCCCTCACACCTCCCCGGGCACCCCCAGACCTTCAGTGACACCCCCAACACCCCTCACACCTCCCCGGGCACCCCCAGACCTTCAGTGACACCCCCAGACCTTCAGTGACACCCCCAGACCTTCAGTGACACCCCCAGGCCCCTCACACCCCCTCACACCCCTCACAACTCCCCGGACACCCCCCCATCACCCCCAACCCACCTCCCCCTCTGCCAGCCCCCCCGTTTCCCCCCCAGGCCGCCGCCCCCGTCTCCCTCACGCTTGTCGGGCACTTCCTCGCCCTGGCAGCGCAGCTCGAAGAGCCGCAGCTCCCTCAGCACCGCCTCGGCCGTCACCGGGCCGCGGGCCCGCTCCGGCTCCGCCATGGCCGCGCTCGAACCGCGCGGGCGCCACCCAGGGCCTCTCCGTATAAGGAGAAGAGGCGTGGCGGAGAAGGGAAAGGGGCGTGGTTATCCAGATTTAGACAGGGCGGACCAATGGGAGCGCGATGGGAGGGCGAAGGGGCGGGAGCGGCGCGCTGCAAGCTCCGCCCACCGTGGTGGGAGGGGAAAAGGGCGGGAGGAAAAAAGGGCGGGAAAATTGGCGCCCTCAGAGCGCTGAGGGGGCGGGGCTGGGGCGGCTCGGAGGGAACCGAGCCCGGGCCGGGCCTGGGGGGAGAACCGGGCCTGGGGGGAGAACCGGGCCGGGGGGGAGAACCGGGTCTGGGGGGAGAACCGGGCCGGGGGGGAGAACCGGGCCGGGGGGGAGAACCGGGTCTGGGGGGAGAACCGGGCCGGGGGGGAGAACCGGGTCTGGGGGGAGAACCGGGCCGGGGGGGAGAACCGGGCCTGGGGGGGCAGAACCGGGCCGGGGGGGAGAACCGGGCCTGGGGGGAGAACCGGGCCTGGGGGGAGAACCGGGCCGGGGGGGAGAACCGGGCCTGGGGGGAGAACCGGGCCTGGGGGGAGAACCGGGCCCGGGGGGGCAGAACCGGGCCTGGGGGGAGAACCGGGCCTGGGGGGGAGAACCGGGCCTGGGGGGCAGAACCGGGCCTGGGGGGGAGAACCGGGCCTGGGAGGAGAACCGGGCCTGGGGGGAGAACCGGGCCTGGGGGGCAGAACCGGGTCTGGGGGGAGAACCGGGCCCGGGGGGCAGAACTGGGCCTGGGGGGAGAACCGGGCCGGGGGGGGCAGAACTGGGCCTGGGGGGAGAACCGGGCCTGGGGGGGCAGAACCGGCCTGGGGGGAGAACCGGGTCTGGGGGGCAGAACCGGGTCTGGGGGGGCAGAACCGGGCCTGGGGGGAGAACCGGGCCCGGGGGGGCAGAACCGGGCCTGGGGGGCAGAACCGGGTCTGGGGGGGCAGAACCGGGCCGGGGGGGAGAACCGGGCCCGGGGGGCAGAACTGGGCCTGGGGGGAGAACCGGGCCGGGGGGGAGAACCGGGCCTGGGGGGAGAACCGGGCCTGGGAGGAGAACCGGGCCTGGGGGGGCAGAACCGGGTCTGGGGGGGCAGAACCGGGCCGGGGGGGAGAACCGGGCCTGGGGGGCAGAACCGGGCCGGGGGGGGGCAGAACCGGGCCTGGGGGGCAGAACCGGGCCGGGGGGGGCAGAACCGGGCCTGGGGGGCAGAACCGGGCCGGGGGGGGCAGAACCGGGTCTGGGGGGAGAACCGGGCCTGGGGGGGGCAGAACCGGGCCTGGGGGGCAGAACCAAGACAACCCCTAAACCGGTTATTTTGCAGCCCCTCGAGATCCCCTCGCCTCCCTCCCTGCCTGGGGGGGAGAAAGAACTGCCAGAAAAAAAGAGTTTTGACTTAAATAATTTTTTTTTTTCCTTTGGCTTTTATCTCGTTTTTAACTTACGCAATTAAAAAAAAAACCACTTTATCGGCACCCGGGGGCAGCAGATCCCTGAAGCGAAGGGCGACGGCCGGGGCTCCGTCAGCACGAGAGGCACCAAAACCGGGAGGATTCGCCCCAAAAGGGCCGGGCGGGGGGCGGGGACGGGACGGGGGGGCTTTGGCAAAGCTCGGGGGGGTCCCGCGGGACCCTCAGCCCTCTCCCCTTCCAGCCTTTTCCGCCGAAAAAAGCCAGAACAAGGGAAAAACCGGCGCGGGGTCGCGGAAGGCACTTGGAGGGTGCGGTCAGGCGAACATGGTGAGCTGGAGCCACTGGGGAGGAGGAGGAGGGTGAGGGAGGAAGGCAGCAGGGCGAGGAGGAGGAGGAGGAGGAAGGGGAGCAGGAGAGGGTGAGGGAAAAACAACAGGAGGAGGAAGAGGAGGAGAAGGAGGAAGGCCTCGAGCTGCCCCCGTACCTGCAGCAGGTCAAAGGTGACGACGCCGTCCTGGTCCACGTCCATGGCTTGGAAAAACCCTGAGGGGAGGGAGGGGAGTGAGGGGAGGGAGGGGGGAAATCTGGTTCTGAGGGAAAAGGGCGGGGGGGCTGGGGTGGTTTGGGACGGGGTGGGAAGGATCGTTTGGGATCGTTTGGGACGGGGTGGGATTGTTTGGGACGGGGTGGGAAGGATCGTTTGGGATCAGGGTGGGAAGGATCCTTCGGGATCCTCCGGGCCGGTTTGGGATCAGGGTGGGAAGGATCCTTCGGGATCCTCCGGGCCGGTTTGGGATGGCGGCGCCGCTCACGGAACATGGTCTCCAGGCGCACGAGGCAGCAGACGAAGCTGTCGAAGTCCAGGGCCAGGTCGGGCTCGGCGTAGCGGGTGATGAGCAGCTCGTGCAGCCTCTTGGGGAGCCGGTAGCCTGGGCCAGGGGACAGCCCGGGGTCACCGGGGGTCCCGGGCCGGGGGGGGGCCCACGGGGGTCCGGGGGTCACCTGCAGCCTCCAGCGCCAGGCGCAGCTCGTAGGCGCTGATGGAGCCCGACTTGTCCAGGTCGAACTTGCGGAAAATGCTCTGGCAGGAGGAGCCCCCCGAGAGAACGGGGGTCACTGGTGAGGGGAGACCCCGAAACAGCCCCAGTGCGCCCCGAAATAGAGACAGAGACCCCAAAACAGCCCAGCATACCCCAAAATAGAGACACAGACCCCAAAACAGCCCAGTGCGCCCCAAAATAGAGACAGAGACCCCAAAACAGCCCAGCATACCCCAAAATAGAGACAGAGACCCCAAAAGAGCCCAGTGCGCCCCAAAATAGAGACAGAGACCCCAAAACAGCCCCAGTGCGCCCCAAAATAGAGACAGAGACCCCAAAACAGCCCCAGTGTGCCCCAAAATAGAGACAGAGACCCCAAAACAGCCCCAGCGTACCCCAAAATAGAGACAGAGACCCCAAAACAGCCCCAGTGTGCCCCAAAATAGAGACAGAGACCCCAAAACAGCCCAGCATACCCCAAAATAGAGACAGAGACCCCAAAACAGCCCAGTGCGCCCCGAAATAGAGACAGAGACCCCAAAACAGCCCAGTGCGCCCCGAAATAGAGACAGAGACCCCAAAACAGCCCAGTGTGCCCCAAAATAGAGACAGAGACCCCAAAACAGCCCAGTGTGCCCCAAAATAGAGACAGAGACCCCAAAACAGCCCAGTGCGCCCCGAAATAGAGACAGAGACCCCAAAACAGCCCAGTGCGCCCCAAAATAGAGACAGAGACCCCAAAACAGCCCAGTGCGCCCCGAAACAGAGACAGAGACCCCAAAACAGCCCAGTGCGCCCCGAAATAGAGACACAGACCCCAAAACAGCCCAGTGCGCCCCAAAATAGAGACAGAGACCCCAAAACAGCCCAGTGCGCCCCGAAATAGAGACAGAGACCCCAAAACAGCCCCAGCGTACCCCAAAATAGAGACAGAGACCCCAAAACAGCCCCAGTGCGCCCCGAAATAGAGACAGAGACCCCAAAACAGCCCCAGTGCGCCCCGAAATAGAGACCCCACCTCCCCCCAGACCCACCAGGTAGTTGCGGATGCGGTTCCAGAGGACGTTGAACTCCACCAGCCCCAGTTTGCCGTTCCCGTCTTTCTGTGGGGTGGGGGTTAAGGAAACGGGGGGGCTCCAGGGGACCCCCAAAGCCCCCCCAGCCCGCGGCCCGAGGATACGTCCATCAGGTTCACCATGCTCCGGCAGGACTCGGTGCTGAAGCCCTTGGTCCGCAGGTCTTTGTCTGCGGCGGGGAGGATCGGGGTGTTAACGAGGGACGGGGCGTTAATGAGGGACGGGGGTTAATTGGGGTGGGCCCCCCCCGATCCCGGCCCGGCTCACGTTTGGCGATGATGCGGTTGAGGATGGTCTGCAGCTCGGTGACGCTGATCTCCAGGTCCTGGGGAGGGGACACGGGGCGGCCCCGGTGTCACTGTGGGGCAGTGACATCATCGGCAGCCAGTGACGTCATCGGCAGCCAGCAACGTCATCAGCAACAGTGACATCATCAGCATCCAGTAACATCATCGGCAACCAGAGACATCATCGGCAGCCAGTGACGTCACGGCCAACCAATGATGTCGCAGCCAACTAATGACGTCATGACCAACCATTAAAGTAACCAAGAGCCAATGACATCACTGCCAACCAATGATGTCATAGCCAACTAACAATGTAACAGCCACCCAATGACATTACAGGCAACTAATGACGTCATGGCCAGCGAATGACAGCACTCCCAAGCAATGACATCATCAACCGACGACTCCACAGCCGTCCACCCTTACCGGCCCCGCCAGCTGCTTGAAGAGCTGCTTGAAGTTCTCATCGATTTCGCCCTCTGACAGAATTTTCTGGAGGATAAAAACGCCCCTTTCGGTACCTGGGCCCCGCCCCGGCGCCCCCCCGGCTCCTCCCCTCGCCCCCCCGGCTGACCTCGTCCGGCAGCGTGGCCTGGATCTTGTCGTCCATCTCCCTGCGGAGAGAGGAAGGGCGGGCTCAGGCGAGGCCCCGGCCCGGCGCGGCTCGTTAGCACTAACGAGGCCGAGGCGGCGGCGGCGGCGCTCACTCACTCGGTGCCCGCCCTCTTCTCGGAGAAGACGCGCAGCACGAAGTCGCCCTCGCGGTTGGGCTCGAAGGTGGAGGGCACCACGATGTACTCGCCGGGCGGGAGGCGGAAGCGCGTGCTCACCTCGCGCAGGTTGATGAACTGCTCCGAGCGCGCCCGCGACGCGTTGGCCAGGAAGAACTCCCGCTTCAGGTGCACCCCCGAGCTCCCCACGTACTGCGGGCACCGCGGCACGGAACGGTCCGGAGCCGCCCCGCCGAGCGCCCCGGCGCGCCCCGCCCTGCCCCGCGCCCGCCGTACCCACCTCGGGAGGGACCTGTGCGGAAAGAGGGGACACCGGGTGGCCTCGGCTGCTGGCGGGTGACACCGGGTGCCACCAGCTGACCCTGAGTGACCCCGGCCAACCCCAGTTGATCCCAGTTGATCCCAGTCAATGCCGGTTGACCCCAGTTGATCCCAGTCAATGCTGGTTGATCCCAGTCAATCCCAGTTGACCCCAGTTTGCCCCAGTCAATGCTGGCTGATCCCAGTTTATCCCAGTCAATGCCGGTTGACCCCAGTTGATCCCAGTCAATGCTGGTTGATCCCAGTCAATCCCAGTTGACCCCAGTTTGCCCCAGTCAATGCTGGTTGATCCCAGTCAATGCTGGTTGACCCCAGTTTGCCCCAGTCAATGCTGGTTGACCCCAGTACATCCCAGTTGACCCCAGTTTGCCCCAGTCAATCCCAGTTGACCCCAGTTTGCCCCAGTCAATGCTGGTAGACCCCAGTTTGCCCCAGTCAATGCTGGCTGACCCCAGTCGACCCCCGCTGGCCCCAGCCGACGCCGCTACCTCGTAGACGGCGAAGCCGATGGTCTCCATGTCCTTGCCGTGGCGGCGCTCGCGGCGCCGGTGCTTCTGCATCAGCGCCAGCAGGAAGCTGCAGCCGGGCTCGCGCCCGCCGTCCTCATCCCTGTCGTCGTCCACCTCCTCCAGCTGGATCTTGAACTGGGGGTTGATCCAGAAGGTGGCTGCAGGCGGGGCAGGGGGGGCTCAGCTCGGGGGGCCGGGCCCGGCGGGGGCGGGGCCGGGGCCGGCGCGTACCGGGGTAGTTGCGGCAGCCGCCGGCGGTGCTGCCGCGCCGCCACGTCCCGTCGTAGAGCCGCGTGTTCCACTTGCGGAACTTTCGGGACTGCAGCGCGTCCGGGGTCAGGTTGCAGATCTCCAGGCGGGTGAATTCCCGCAGGAAATCCCGGAAGGACATCCTGTGGGAAGGGTCTGCCCTCGTTCCCCGGGCACCGAACGGCCGGGGGGGGAAAAGGGGCCGGGGCTGAACTTTTCCTACCAGAATTCCCCGTCCTCCATCTTGACCATGAGCTGCTGGCGCAGCCCCGGCTCCACCGTGTGCCACTCAGCCGAGCTGTGGGGACAGCGGGGACAGCGGGGTCAGGGGGACAGCGGGGTCAGGGGGACAGTGGGGTCAGCGGGGTCAGTGGGGTCAGCGGGGACAGCGGGGTCAGTGGGGACAGGGGGACAGTGGGGTCAGCGGGGTCAGTGGGGACGGTGGGGTCAGTGGGGACAGGGGGACAGTGGGGTCAGCGGGGTCAGTGGGGACGGTGGGGTCAGTGGGGACAGGGGGACAGTGGGGTCAGCGGGGTCAGTGGGGACGGTGGGGTCAGTGGGGACAGGGGGACAGTGGGGTCACTGGGGTCAGCGAGGTCACTGGGGTCAGGGGGACAGTGGGGTCAGCGAGGTCACTGGGGTCAGCAGGGACAGTGGGGTCAGCGAGGTCACTGGGGTCAGCGAGGTCACTGGGGTCAGGGGGACAGTGGGGTCAGCGAGGTCACTGGGGTCAGCAGGGACAGTGGGGTCAGCGAGGTCACTGGGGTCAGCGAGGTCACTGGGGTCAGGGGGACAGTGGGGTCAGCGAGGTCACTGGGGTCAGCAGGGACAGCGGGGCCGCAGTCCGGCTCGTCGCCCCTAACGAGCCCCGCGCTGACGAAGCCTCACCCGTCGCTCCAGGCGCCCGTCCACTCCACCTCTCCCCAGGGATTGCGCATGCGGATGAGCTCCAGGGCCTGCCCGCGGTACGGGATCTGCGGGTGGGCGGCACCATCAGGGCCGCGCCCCCCAAAACCCCCCGTTTCCTCCCCAAAGCAGCGCCCGGCCCCACCTGCTTGGCGCCGGTCACCGAGTAGGCGTGGCCCTTCACCAGCTTCTTGAAGGTCACGGCCTCCATGTCGAAGGCGCTGGTGATCTGCGAGGAGCCACCGAGCGGCGTTAGGCAGGAAACGACGCCGGTGCCACCGTCTCTTCCCCCAAACCCCCCCAGGACTCGCTCACGTCGATGGAGCAGCCGAGCAGGGAGCCGCGCTCCAGGGCCTTCAGGATGATCTGGTACAGGTCGGCCGGGGGCCGGCGCAGGTCGAACCACTCGGTGACTCCTCCCGTGAAATCCTCGAAGCCCTCGGACGTGCTGCCCCCCGACAGCGCCTCGTAGCACCCGTTCACCCTGCGGGGCGCCCGGGGCCGTTGGCGGGGGGGCTCTGCCCCACAGAAGGGGCGCGGGGGGCGCGGGCGGGGGGCCGTACTTGGCGTAGGCCTTCTCCAGCAGCGCGCTCCAGAACTCGGAGCCCTCGGCCGAGTGCACGAAGAGCAGCTTCCCGTCCTTGGTGGGCAGGAAATCGTCCACCACCACGTCCAGCCACTCGCCGAACTGCCAGATCTGGGGGGACAGGCGGGAGCAGCCCCCCTGGTCTACCCGGGCAAGGAGGTTTTGGGGGGGAAAACGCCCGGTTGGGGGTCCCACGGGGCAGAAGGGGAAGTGGAGTCGCCACGACGGGAGGGGGACACGAGGAACTGGAGGGGGAAAGGGCTCAAGATGGTGGGGGATGCTCCCAAAATCGGAGGTGTGATCAAAGGGGTGGAGGGAACCCTGAAAACATCAGAGGGTCGCCCCCAGACCGCAGAGCGGAGCCCCAAAACTGCGGGGGAGCCCCTGAGAACGGCCAAGGGGAGGCGCGGAGAAGGCGAAGCCAGCCCCAAAGCATCGTGGAACCTCTCAGAGCGACACGAGGAGGCCTGGAGTGACGGGGGGAGCCCCGAAACGTTGGGATGTCCCCCCACGAGGCCGCGGCGTGCTGACCTGGAAGTGGAAGATGCCGGCGTAGCCCTGCTGGAAGCTCTGCCCGTGCGGCACCACGCGGTGCAGGAGCGTCTCGTTGAGCGTCAGCGACGCGATGGCCGCCAGCAGCCAGCAGTCACCTGGGCGGGCGCCAAAAGCACCGAATTCCAGCCGGGAAGACCCCCAACCAGGCCGGAATTCCCGGCGAAACCATCGCCCAGAACAGATCCGGGGGGGCCAAGGGACGAGGAGGAGCCCTCACCCAGCGCTCCCTGGCAGATGTCGGTGCGCGTGGCTCCGTCCACGATGAACTGCGGCCGCGGGCACAGCTCCTGCGGGGCCAGAACGCCGGAATCGGGGATGTTCACGCGTTCCCACGGGGGTTTTGGGGGGAGGACGGGGCCGGGTCGGCGCCGGGCTCACCGTGGGCCGTTTCCACTGCACGCCGCGGGTTTTGGAGGAGCCGGGGCCCAGCTCGCGGAAGCCCAGCGAGGAGGCGGCCGGCGGGAAGGCGGGGTCCCGGAACAGGGTCCCCGAGCGGCGGCACTCCTCGGCCAGCTGCCCGAAATCCTGGCCCAGGTACCGCACGGCGTTGTCGTGCCGGCCCAGCCCCAGCTCCTTGGCGCGCTGCCGCCGCACCTGCGCCGAGACGCCGGTGCAGAACACGGGCACCACCGGCGGCTCCGCCATCCTGAGGGGACGGCGGGGAAACGGGGTGAGGGTCTGGGGGAACGGGGTGAGGGTCTGGGGGGGGGGATTTGGGGATTTTGGGGGGAGATTTGGGAAAAACACGCTCGGGATTTGGGCAAAGAGGGGGTGAGATGGGTGTGCTGCAGGGGAATAAGGGCCTGGGGGGGATCTGGGGATTTTGGGGGGGGATTTGGGAAAAACACGCTCGGGATTTGGGGGAAAACGGGTCTGAGGTGAGTGTGCTGCAGGGGATGGGGGGCCGGGTGGGGGTTTTGGGGGGGCACAGGGATTTTGGGGGGAAATAGGGGATTTCCCCCCAGATTCGGAGTCCTGCCCGGGTGGGGTCGGAGGAAATCGGGGCGGTTTTGGTGAGACGAGAGCGAGGCCGTCGTGGGGTGAAAATCGGGAATTCTGGGGACAGGGAAGCGCCCAGATCCTGGGGTGTCACCCGGAAACGGCCCCGCCAGAGGGAAACCCCCAGAGCTGTGACCCGGGCCAGCCCCAGGGGCCGAGGAAACGAGCGGAAACCGCCCCGGACTGGTCGTGCAGGTTGAGGTGCGGCCGCGGGCGCGGCGCAGCCCCGGGTCCAAGCCCCAGGGCCTTCCCCGAGCCCTGGGGAGCTTCATTAAGCATTGGGGTGGTTAATTAAGCACCAGGCACGTTAATTAAGCGCTAATCAGAGCCACCGAGGTGCGACGGGGCCGTGACAGGGCTGGGGGCACCGCGGCCCGCCCTGAACCAGGCCGAACACGGGCGGTTCTGTCCCTCCCCCCAAACGCCAGCAGAGCCCCCTCGGGTGCAGGGGCAGGGACACCCCAAACCCGCCCGAATTAACCCCAAAACGGGGCCGAGCGGGAGCCCAAGGCACCCTCCCCTCCAGGGGGTCCCCCCCGTTCCCCGGGCCCGCTCCCCACCTACGTGTCCGGGCCGAGGGGGACACACACCGCCTCCCGTCACCCCGTGTTGGGCGCCGGCAGGTGCGAGGGCCGGGCCCGGCTGCACCTCAGCGGCCGCTCGAGCTGCGGAGGAAACCCCGGTACAGACCTCCAACCGCCCGAGTCCCGGCAGAGAGCGGCCCGCCGCCCGTTCCCGGCCCCCGGGGCGGCTCCGGCACCCCGAAATCCCGAATTTTGGCGAGAGCGCGGCGGGGGCGGCGGCGTGCGGGACTCCCAGCCGCTCTCCCGGCCGCGGGAAGGCGCGGGGGGGGGTTGGTTTTTTGCCCGTTTTGCCGGGTTTTTGCTGCCCCGTGGCGGAGTTGTGTAAGCGCCGGGAGCCCCCCGGGGCCGGGGTCGGGAGGAGCCGCCGCTGTGTCCCCGCCTGTCCCCGCCCGTGTCACCCCCCCGGCCCCGCTCCTACCTCAGCCCAGCAGCGGGCCCGGCCGCGGGGGGGGTTTGTTTTTTTGGGGAGGAGGGGGGGAAAGCCGGGAGAAGGGAAATTTCTCACCCCAAACTTCCTCGAGCAGGAAGGCGAGGCCGGGCCGAGACTCCTCCCCACGCCGCTCCCTCCCTGCCCCCCCCGCGGGGAGGGGACACTGGGGGGACACGGGGCGGGTTTGGGGGCCCGGGGGGGCTTGGGGGGGTTTGGGGCTCCGGCGGGATTGTACCGCAGGGAAAGGGGAGGGGAAGGGGGCGGGCGGGGCTGGACACGGCGGGGGGGCAGGACGGGGACACTGGGGGGACACTGGGGGTGGGGGGACACTGAGAGGACATTGGGAGGACATTGGGGGTGGGACAGGGGTGGGGGACACTGGGGGGACACTGGGGGTGGGACAGGAGTGGGGGGGACACTGGGGGGACACTGGGGGGACACTGGGGGTGGGACAGGGGTGGGGGGGACACTGAGGGGACACTGGGGGGCTGGACACGGGGGGACATTGGGGGGGACACTGAGGGGACATTGGGGGAACACTGAGGGGACATTGGGGGGCTGGACGTGGTGGGGACACTCTAGGGGGGCCACTGAGGGCTGCACATCTGTGGGGGGTGTGTGACACGCGTGTGACACACCCGCCATGGCTGTGACACGCCTGTCACCTTCCTGTGGATGTCACACGTGTGCCACACTCCCCTGGATGTCACACGTGTGTCACACTCCCCTGGATGTCACAGGTGTCACACTCCCCTGGATGTCACACATGTCACACTCCCCTGGATGTCACACGTGTCACACTCCCCTGGATGTCACACGTGTGCCATACTCCCCCGGATGTCACACGTGTGCCACACTCCCCTGGATGTCACACGTGTGTCACACTCCCCGTGGACCCCCCCAAGTCAGACCCGCTCCCCCTTTTTTATCTGTTTTTCACACAGACAAAAGAAATAAAAATTAGGGATTTTTTAAATTATCTATTTCCCACTTTCTACATTTTTTTGCCCGCAAACGAGGAGACAAGAGGGGCCTCGGGGAGAACACGAGCCCTTCTGGGCGATTCCGAAGGGTGTGGGTGACAAAACGGAAAAGGAAAAGAAAAAAACAACCCCGAGAAGAGTTATCACCCCAAACCAGCAGCTGGGAGGGCAGGAAAGAGCCACTGGTGAACAAAAACGGGGGTTGGGTTAAAAAAACCCCCAAACTGATGGTGTAAAAACCAAAGAAATGGCATTGAGGGTGTGGAACAGCCCCAATTGCAGCAGGTTTGACCCCAAATCCTGCACAGGGGGACCTCAGTTCCAGGGAAATTTGGGCCAAAAGCCAAAAGGGGCCGATTCCAGGGTTAAAAAAAGGAAAGAAGGGGCCCAAAGCCATAAAAGGGCCCAGTTTCCACACAGAATAAAAGGGAAAATGGGTCCAAAGTCGCTGAAAATCCCCAGTTGTGATGATTTCTTGCCCTGTCCAGGTTTCAGGGTCACCCCAGGCTGCCCAGGGCTGGCTTCGGGTGGGAACTGGGGATTTTTGGGAGCGATTCAGGGATTCTGGGGTAAACCTGCAGAAATCTGGGAAGTGGAGGAACGCTCTGAGGGTTTGGGGTTCATCTTTGGGGTTAATTAGGGCCCTGCGTCATTAGCAGGGACATCCTTAGGGCTCCTCACCTCATTAGCAGTGGCATCATTAAGGCCCTGCTTGATTGGGGGAGCATCGTTGGTGGGGTATCATTAGAGTTCCCTGCTTCATTAAACCTCCTCACTTCATTAACAGAGAACCATTAGGATTCCTTGCTTAATTAGAGCCCCCCCACTTCATTTGCAAAAATATACTGAGACCCCCCTGCTTCATTAGAACCCCCCCAAATTCATTATAGGGGCTTCATTAAGACCCCCAATTAATTACTGGGGGCATCATCAGGACCCCCACTGGATTGGGAGGGTGTCAGGGCTGTAATTAAGGCGCTAATTAAGCACTCAGAGGGCAGGGAAGACCTTCAGGGGGTTTCATTTGCTCCCGGGCAGCCTCACACGCCTGAAGAACGTCAGTACCACGGTCAGCAGGTCCTGCAAAACGGGGCGAAAACCAGCTGCTCCGGGCGGAAAAACCACGAAATTCAGGCAAAAAAAGGTGGATTTTCTTAAAAAACACACAACGAAAAGGTGGTTTGGGGAGGACTGACCTTGTTGGAGACCCTGGAGAGGAACGCCTGCACCGGAGTGTCTTCTTGGGGAGGAGAGAAACAACAGGAAAATCAGGTTTTTGGGGGGAAAATGCCAAGTTTGGGGGTTCTGGAATGTCACGGGGTGGGTTTTGCCTGGTTTGGAGGCCCCCAGAACAAGGATTAGCATTTCAGCCCCAGAAAGCTCCAAATGACCCCCGAACTCAACCCCTTTCAATACCCCAAAAGCCCCAAATCCCCCCCAAAACCAGAACAAGGGTTTAATCCCCGAGAGCTCCGAGCGAGCACAGGATTAACCCAGGCCGGTACCTCCCTGCCTCAGCCGCGCTGCAGGAATTCCCTCTCCCAGCCTCAAAAAAGGGATCGAGGACAACGCCGCCCGGTCTCCCCACGAGAAAAAAACCAACTTAAAATGAAAACTCCCCTTCCTTGCTATATCTTAGTCAAATTGAAGGCGCCGAATTGATTTCCCGACGCCGAAATAGGGAAAGGCGGGAAAAATCCCCCTCAGGAGCTCCGGCGCTTTCCCGCCTTTTTCCCTCGCCTCAGCGACCTTAGCCCCGCCCCTCCCCTGGAGCCGCATTCTATAGGCCAGGCCGAGGTGCTGCAGCGTCAGCCAATCAGACGGCGGGGATTGAATAAGCCACGCCCCTTCTCCTCTATGCTCCGCATTGAAGGCGGGGCGGTGGGTGGCTACGCGGTAGCAGCCAATCAGAAGGCGAGGAGCGCAGAGGCGGCGCCGCTGATTGGCTGGGCGCCGTGAGGGGAGAGGTGTGAAGGGAAGGCCGGGTGAGGGGCTCGGCGGGCTTTGTGAGGGGCGAAGCGGCTGGGGGAGGACACGAAGCGCCGGGCGCGGCGCGCGGTACGAGCGAAAGGCGGGCAAGAGACAAACCCGGGCGGTGCCCGGGGGGCTGGCGGGGTCGCGCCCCTCGCCCGCGCCGCCCCTCCCTTAGCAACGGCCGCCGGCCAAGCGGCGTCGCGCGCGGGGGGTTCCTCTGATTGGCCGAGCCCCTCCGGGCCTGACCAATCAGCGCGAGCCACGGGACCCTGGGCGGCCCCGCCCTCCCCCGGGCCGGCTGCGGGGCCGCTCGGACCGTACCAAGCGCGGGCGTGCCGGGGGGGGGAGCGCGGCGGTTTGGGGTTTACGGGGGGTCGCCAGCCCTCACACTGCCGGTGCGGGGGGAAGGGAGGGGACCCTCGGTGTCTCTGTGGGGAGCGGCTGTTGTGATAGCGGGGTGGGGGGAGCAGGCAGGCCGTGAACCCCCCCGGTGTCCCCCCGAGCCGCGGGTGGTGCGGTCCGGGCGGAAGTGAGGTGTCGCGCGCTGAGGCGCTTCCGGTGTGGGAGCGGCCCGGGGCTGGCGGGGCTGAGGCGGGGTCGGGCCCGGTGAGTCCCGGGGGGCGACACCGGGGCCCGAGGGGGCGGCACGGCACCGGGGGGGCGCCGGGAGGGGCCGGGGGCAAAGCGGGGCTCGGGGGGAAGCCGAGGGAGCCGGGACAGTTTGGGGTCCGGCTGGAGGAGGGGACGGGAGCGGGGGACGCGGATGTGGGGGGTGCGGGGGGAGACAGGGACACGGGGGGGACATGAGGGGACACAGAGGGGACAGGGGGACACGGGGGGGACAGGGGGACACGGGGGGGGACAGGGGGACAAGGAGGTCCCACCTGGGGACTCGGCACCTGCTGCCCCCCAAACGTGGGACAGGAGCCGGTGCGGGCGCTGGCAGCTCCGTTTGGAAACTCCCGGTTTTGTTGCTCCCAGGAATCGTTGAGGAGCTAAAAATTCTCCTTTGGGGGGTTCTGCTCCAGCCCCGAACCCCCCCGAAGCCCCGGGGGCTGTTGGATCCCTGAGTTTGGGGCTTGTTTTTGGGGTGGAATCCCTGGTTTTGGTGGGTTCCATCCTGAGCCGCGCTGTGTGCGACAGCAGCAGCCTGAGGCGTGGCGTTGGGGTGAAATGTGGGGTTTTGGGGTGAAATGTGGGGTTTTGGGGGGGAAATGTGGGTTATTGGGGGTGAAATGTGGGTTATTTGGGGGTGAAATGTGGGGTTTTGGGGTGAAATGTGGGTTATTTGGGGTGAAATGTGGGTTATTTGGGGGGGAAATGTGGGTTATTGGGGGTGAAATGTGGGTTATTTGGGGGTGAAATGTGGGGTTTTGGGGGTGAAATGTGGGTTATTTGGGGTGAAATGTGGGTTATTTGGGGGTGAAATGTGGGTTATTGGGGGGTGAAATGTGGGTTATTGGGGGGTGAAATGTGGGGTTTTGGGGGAAATGTGGGTTTTTGGGGTGAAATGTGGGTTATTTGGGGGTGAAATGTGGGTTATTTTTGGGGTGAAATGTGGGTTATGGGGGTGAAATGGGGGTTATTTTTGGGGTGAAATCCCTGGTTTGGGTGTTTTCCAGGCCGAGGCCATGCTGTGCACAGCCCTGGTCACGGCTGGCAGCCCGGTCCTGTATTTTGGGGTGAAATGTGGGTTATTTTTGGGGTGAAATCCCTGGTTTGGGTGTTTTCCAGGCCGAGGCCATGCTGTGCACAGCCCTGGTCATGGCTGGCAGCCTGATCCTGTATTTTGGGGTGAAATGTGGGTTATTTTTGGGGTGAAATCCCTGTTTTCCAGGCCGAGGCCATGCTGTGCACAGCCCTGGTCACGGCTGGCAGCCCGATTCTGTATTTTGGGGTGAAATGTGGGTTATTTTTGGGGTGAAATCCCTGTTTTCCAGGCCGAGGCCATGCTGTGCACAGCCCTGGTCATGGCTGGCAGCCTGGCTCTCACCACGGCCGTGGTGGCCCACGCCTACTACCTGAAGCACCAGTTCTACCCCACCGTGGTTTACCTGACCAAATCCAGCCCCAGCATGGCCGTGAGTGTGATTCCCTCTTAATGAACCGCCCCTAATTAACTCAGGCACTGCCCAACAGGCACAGTGAGGGTTGAGGTGCTCCCCAAAATCCCCCCGGGGTGGGACGGGACAACCCCGGGCGGGGCTGGCTCCCCCCCACCCACCCCCTCCCACCGCCTAGGACACGAAATTCGGGCGCCAGCCCCCCCCAGGCCGCCCCCAAAAAGGCCTTTGGGGGTCTCTTTGCCCCTGCAGGTGCTGTACATCCAGGCCTTCGTGCTGGTCTTCCTGCTGGGCAAGTTCATGGGCAAGGTTTTCTTCGGGCAGCTGCGGGCGGCCGAGATGGAGGTGAGCACCAGGAGCTCCCCGTGGGGGGCTGCGGGGAGGATTTGGGGTCCCTGGAGAACTTTGGGGCTGGTTTTGGGGGGGGATTCTTGACCCCAGAAGGTCTTTGGGGCCGTTTTGGGGGGAGAGTTGATGCGTTTTGGGGGAAGGGTTTTGAACCCCGCGAGTCTCTCCGTGCCGCTTGTGGTGGACGTTCTGAACCCCAAGAGATCTTCGGTGCTGATTTTGAACTTCTGGAGGTTTTTGAGCCCAAATTTGGGGTGGATTTTGAACCCCCAGAGTCTTTGAGCCCCATTTTGGGGTCAATTTTAAACCCCTGGAGTTCTGGGGTGAATTTTGAACCCCCCAGAGTGTTTGGGCCCTGTTTTTGGGGACAGTTTTCAACCCCTGGAGTTCTGGGGTGAATTTTGAGCCACCCAGAGTCTTTGGGCCCTGTTTTGGGGTGAATTTTGAACCCCCCAGAGTATTTGGGCCCCGTTTTTGGGGTGAATTTTGAACCCCTGGAGTTCTGGGGTGAACTTTGAGCCCCCAGAGTGTTTGGGCCCCGTTTTGGGGTGAATTTTGAACCCCCCAGAGTGTTTGGGCCCCGTTTTGGGGTGAATTTTGAACCCCCAGAGTGTTTGGGCCCCATTTTGGGGTGAATTTTGAACCCCCAGAGTGTTTGGGCCCCGTTTTGGGATGAATTTTGAACCCCCCAGAGTGTTTGGGCCCCGTTTTGGGATGAATTTTGAACCCCCCAGAGTGTTTGGGCCCCGTTTTTGGGGCTTTCCCAGCCCAGAGCACCTCGGGGCCCCCGTTGGGGTCCGGCCTGGGGGGGCTGCCCCATATCCTGTCCCTCAGCACCTCCTGGAGCGCTCGTGGTACGCGGTGACCGAGACCTGCCTGGCCTTCACCGTCTTCAGGGACGACTTCAGCCCGCGCTTCGTGGCCCTCTTCACCCTCCTCCTCTTCCTCAAGTGCTTCCACTGGCTGGCCGAGGACAGGGTGGACTTTGTGAGTGTCGGGAGGAGGGGAGACAGCTCCAAAAAACGACCCCCCCCCCCAAAAAAAAAAAACCTCCCCCCGGAAATCCAGCCCGGCACCGACCCAGAATTCAGATTGGGAATTCAAAATTCGAGCCGGAGTCAGCCCGGAAGTTGCCTGAAACCAGCCCGAAAATAAATAACCTGAAATTAACTGAAAACTGACCCAAAAATAACCTGAAAATAACCTGAAATCAACTGAAAACCGACCCAAAAATAATCTGAAACCAGCCCCAAAAAACCCCTGAAACCAGCCCGAAAATAACTTGAAATCAACTGAAAACTGACACAAAAATAACTCAGAGCCACCCCAAAAATAACCTGAAACCAGCCCGAAAATAACCTGAAATCAACTGAAAACTGACGCAAAAATAACCTGAAACCAACCTGAAAATAAATAACCTGAAATCAACTGAAAACCGACCCAAAAATAACTCAGGGCCACCCCAAAAATAACCTGAAACCAGCCCGAAAATAACCTGAAATCAACTGAAAACTGACCCAAAAATAACCTGAAACCAGCCCCCAAAAACCCCTGAAACCAGCCCGAAAATAACCTGAAATCAACTGAAAACCCACCCAAAAATAACCTGAAACCAACCTGAAAATAAATAACCTGAAATCAACTGAAAACCGACCCAAAAATAACTCAGGGCCACCCCAAAAATAACCTGAAACCAGCCTGAAAATAACCTGAAATCAACCCAAAAAATAACCTGAAACCAACCCCAAAATAACCCCAAATCTGCTCAACCCCCCCAAATAACCCCAAAGCCCCCCAAAATAACCCCAACCCCCCCAAAATAACCCCAAAGCCCCCCAAAATAACCCCAAACCCCCCCCAAATAACCCCAACCCGTCGGTTTTAACGGGAGAACTCGATTTTCCTCCCCGGCGCAGATGGAGAGGAGCCCCAACATCTCGTGGCTCTTCCACTTCCGAATCGTCTGTGAGTGCTGCTCATTTGCATCTTTCTGGGGCTGAGCCCAGCGTGGTGGGGCCTGATAACCCCAAATTGCCCTTATCAGTCCCGGCTCGTTAACGAGGGGCTGATTGGGGGGGGGTTAATGAGCTGCACGGAGGGAAAACGAGACAGAAACGGGGTGGGAAAGTGGGATTAAGGGATGGATGCCCCAAAATCGGAAAAAAAGGGGATTTTGGATGCCCCAAAATTGGAAAAAAACGGGATTTGGGGGATGTACAGGGATGTTAGATCCCCCAAAATCGGAAAAAACGGGATTTTGGGGGGATGTGTAGGGATGTTAGATCCCCCAAAATCGGAAATAACAGGATTTGGGGGATGTGTAGGGATTTTAGATCCCCCAAAATTGGAAAAAATGGGATCTTAGATCCCCAGAATTGGAAAAAATGGGATTTGGGGGATGTGTAGGGATCTTAGATCCCCCAAATTCCGAAATAACGGGATTTGGGGACGTATGAGCCAAGTTTCCAAGGGAACTTTGGGAGTTTTGGGGGGTGGGAGGCTGCGAGGCGTGGCTGGGGTGGGAGAATTAAAAGCTAATCAAGCTCGTTAGCGGCGGGGCCTGCCCCCCCCCCCCCCAAAGCTGCTCCCCAGGGCGGCTCCTGCTCATTTTTCGGGATTTGTTTGGTGTTACTTTTCCCCCTGCCCCAGCCCTGATGTTCCTGCTGGGAATCCTGGACTTCCTCTTTGTCAGCCACGCCTACCACAGCATCCTGACGCGCGGCGCCTCGGTGCAGCTGGTCTTCGGCTTCGAGGTGGGTGGGCCGGGCGCTCGCCGCGGCCGCCGGCGCCGTTGCCGGCCCGGGGGGTCCCACCTGGCGCCTGTCCCGCCCTCAGTACGCCGTCCTGATGACCATGGTGCTGACCGTCTTCGTCAAGTACGTGCTGCACTCGGTGGACCTGCAGAACGAGAACCCCTGGGACAACAAGGCCGTCTTCATGCTCTACACCGAGCTCTTCACAGGTGGCGCGCCTGGCGGCGCTCGGGGCGGGCTGCGGGGGGCGGTTAATTAGCCCCTGGTTAACGAGGAGGACGAGTGGTGGGGGGTGTTCAACCAGCCTTGGGTGGGCAGTGGAGACTCAAAGGCCTGGCGGTGCCCAGCTGGTCACCTCACTGACCTCGGGTTGGCCCAGGTGACTCTGGGGTCCCCCCCGACTGGCCCAGGTGACTCTGGGGTCCCCCTGGCTGGCCCAGAACTGCCCCAGGTGACTCTGGGGTCCCCCCGGCTGGCCCAGGTGACTCTGGGGTCCCCCCGGCTGGCCCAGAATTGCCCCCGGTGACCTTTTGGCCCCACCTGCCCCCTGTCGCCCAGGGCTGGTCAAGGTGCTGCTCTACATGGCCTTCATGACCATCATGATCAAGGTGCACACCTTCCCGCTCTTCGCCATCCGCCCCATGTACCTGGCCATGAGGTGAGGCCCGGGGCCGGGAACGGCGCTGGCGGTGATCCCGGTCCTGATCCTGATGCCATCCTGATCCCATCCCAGTCCTGATCCTGATCCTGATCCCAATTCTGATCCCAATCCTGATGCCATCCTGATCCTATCCCAGTCCTGATCCTGATCCTGATCCCATCCTGATCCATCCTGGTCCTGATCCTGATCCCATCCTGGTCCCGATCCTGATCCCATCCCAGTCCTGATCCTGATCCCATCCTGATCCATCCCGGTCCTGATCCTGATCCCCATCCTGGTCCCATCCTGATCCCATCCCAGTCCTGATCCTGATCCTGATCCCATCCTGATCCATCCCGGTCCTGATCCTGATCCCCATCCTGGTCCCATCCTGATCCCATCCCAGTCCTGATCCTGATCCTGATCCCATCCTGATCCCATCCCGGTCCTGATCCCGTCCCAGTCCCATCCCAATCCCAATCCCAATCCCATGCTCTGCTCCAGGCAGTTCAAGAAGGCCGTGACTGACGCCATCATGTCACGCCGGGCCATCCGCAACATGAACACGCTGTGAGTGCCCCGGGCCCCAAATCCCGGGAAACCCTCTGTCCGTCCATCCCAAAAACCCCAAATCCCGGGAAACATCTGTCCGTCCATCCCAAAAACCCCAAATCCCGGGAAACCCTCTGTCCATCCATCCCAAAAACCCCAAATCCCGGGAAACCCTCTGTCCATCCATCCCAAAAACCCCAGCCCAGGGGGATTTCTGGGAACACCCAGGGGGATTTCTGGGATCACCCAGGGGGATTTCTGGGATCAGCCAGGCGGATTTCTGGGAACACCCAGGGAGGTTTTTCCTGGAATTCTGCCGGCACAGGTACCCCGACGCCACGGCCGAGGAGCTGCAGGCCGTGGACAACGTGTGCATCATCTGCCGGGAGGAGATGGTGACGGGGGCCAAGCGCCTGCCCTGCAACCACATCTTCCACACCAGGTGCTGCTTCCGCCGGGAATGCCCGGAGCTCTGGGAATGCCGGGAATCCTGGGAACTCTGGGAATGCCGGGGATCCCGGGAATGCCAGGAACTCTGGGGATTCTGGGGATTCTGGGAATGGTTTTGGGGGTCACGGCCACTGCTCTGCCAGCCTGCGACAGCAATCCTGATCCCGATCCCAATCCTGATCTCCGTCCCAATC
>NW_027094878.1:0-46921 GCF_029207755.1 Chamaea fasciata | reverse complement strand
GTTTCCAGGGGTAAGTAAAGTCAGCTGCCCAGGTTCCTGATGTCAGTTTGTAGGAGGACTTTGGCCTTTAAAGGGAAGCCAGGCTTCCACTTTGTGGCAGCTTGCATCTGGAAGAAATCCTGTTTCGTTCGGGATTGTAGGTGGCCGAGGCCTGGTGCCCGGCAGAGGGAGTTGGGCACAAATGATGGCCTGTTTCATGAGGAAAGTAAAGTCAGCTGGCCAGGTGCCTGATGTCAGTTTGTAGGAGGCCTTTGGCCCTCCATGGGAAGCCAGGCTTCCTGCCTGTGGCAGCTTGCATCTGGAAGAAATCCTGTTTCGTTCGGGATTGTAGGTAGCCGGAGCTACATGCAAGGCTGGGAGAGCAGGGAACAAAGGATGACCTGTTTTTAGGAGTAAGTAAAGTCAGCGGCCCAGGTGCCTGATGTCAGTTTGTAGGTGACCTTTGGCCCTCCAACGGAAGCAAGTCTTCCAGTTTGTGGCAGTTTGCATCTGGAAGAAATGCTGTTCCGTTCGGGATTGTAGGTGGCCGAGGCCAGGTGCCCCGGCTGAGGGAGTTGGACACAAAGGATGGCCTGTTTCCAGGGGTAAGTAAAGTCAGCTGCCCAGGTGCCTGATGTCAGTTTAAAGGTGGCTATTGGTCCTCCATGGAAAGCATGGCTTCCAGCTTGTGGCAGCTTGCATCGGGAAGTAATCCTGTTCCGTTCGGGATTGTAGGCGGCTGAGGCCCGGTGCCCAGCAGAGGGATTTGGGCACAAATGATGGCCTGTTTCATGAGGAAAGTAAAGTCAGCTGCACAGGTGCATGATGTCAGTTTGTAGGAGGCCTTTGGTCCTCCATGGGAAGCCAGGCTTCGAGCTTGTTGCAGCTTGCATCAGGAAGAAATCCTGTTCCGTTCGGGATTGTAGGTGGCCGATGCCAGGTGCCCGGCAGAGGGAGTTGGGCACAAAGCATGGCCTGTTTCCAGGGGTAAGTAAAGAGTCAGCTGCCCAGGTGCCTGATGTCAGTTTGTAGGAGGCCTTTGGCCCTCCATGGGAAGCCACGTTTCCAGCTTGTGGCAGCTTGCATCTGGAAGAACTCCTGTTCCGTTCGGGATTGTAGGTGGCCGAGGCCAGGTGCCCGGCAGAGGGAGTTGGGCACAAAGGATGGCCTGTTTCCAGAAGTAAGTAAAGTCAGCGGCCCAGGTGCCTGATGTCAGTTTGTAGGAGGCCTTTGGCGCTCCAACGGAAGCCAGGCTTCCTGCTTGTGGCAGCTTGCATCTGGAAGAAATCCTGTTCTGTTCGGGATTGTAGGTGGCCGGAGCTGTGGGACCGGCAGAGGGAGATGGGCACAAATGATGGCCTGTTTCCAGGGGTAAGTAAAGTCAGCTGCCCAGGTGCCTGATGTCAGTTTGTAGGAGGCCTTTGGCCCTCCAAGGGAAGCAAGTCTTCCTGTTCAAGGCAGCTTGCATATGGAAGTAATGCTGTTCCGTTCGGGATTGTAGGTGGCCGAGCCCAGTAGCCCGGCTGAGAGAGTTGGGCACAAATGATGTCCTGTTTCTAGAAGTAAGTTAAGTCAGCTGCCCAGGTGCCTGATGTCAGTTTGTAGGAGGCCTTTGGCCCTCCATGATAAGCCAGGTTTCCTGCTTGTGGCAGCTTGCATCTGGAAGAAATCCTGTTCCGTTCAGGATTGTAGGTGGCCGAGGCCTGGTGCCCGGCAGAGGGAGTTGGGCACAAAGGATGGCCTGTTTCCAGGGGTAAGTAAAGTCAGCTGCCCTGGTGCCTGATGTCAGTTTGTAGGAGGCCTTTGGCCCTCCATGGGAAGCCAGGTTTCCTGCTTGTGGCAGCTTGCATCTGGAAGAAATCCTGTTTCGTTCGGGATTGTAGGTGGCCGAGGCCAGGTGCCCGGCAGAGGGATTTGGGCACAAATGATGGCCTGTTTCATGAGGAAAGTAAAGTCAGCTGCCCAGGTGCCTGATGTCAGTTTGTAGGAGGCCTTTGGCCCTCCATGGGAAGCCAGGTTTCCTGCTTGTGGCAGCTTGCATCTGGAAGAAATCCTGTTTCGTTCGGGATTGTAGGTGGCCGAGGCCAGGTGCCCGGCAGAGGGAGTTGGGCACAAAGGATGGCCTGTTTCCAGGGGTAAGTAAAGTCAGCTCCCCAGGTGCCTGATGTAAGTTTTTTGGAGGCCTTTGGCCCTCCAAGTGAAGCCAGGCTTCCAGCTTGTGGCAGCTTGCATCTGGAAGAAATCCTGTTTCCTTCGGGATTGTAGGTGGCCGAGGCCAGGTGCCCAGCAGAGGGAGTTGGGCACAAAGGATGGGCTGTTTCCAGGGGTAAGTAAAGTCAGCTGCCCAGGTACCTGATGTCAGTTTGTAGGAGGCCTTCGGCCCTCCATGGGAAGCCAGGCTTCCTGCTTGTGGCAGCTTGCATCTGGAAGAAATCCTGTTCCGTTCGGGATTGTAGGTGGCCGGAGCTGGGTGCCCGGCAGAGGGAGTTGGACACAAAGGATGGGCTGTTTCCAGGGGTAAGTAAAGTCAGCTGCCCAGGTGCCTGATATCAGTTTGTAGGAGGCCTTTGGCCCTCCATGATAAGCCAGGTTTCCTGCTTGTGGCAGCTTGCATCTGGAAGAAATCCTGTTCCGTTCGGGATTGTAGGTGGCCGAGGCCTGGTGCCCGGCAGAGGGAGTTGGGCACAAAGGATGGCCTGTTTCCAGGGGTAAGTAAAGTCAGCTGCCCAGGTGCCTGATGTCAGTTTGCAGGTGGCTATTGGTCCTGCATGGAAAACCCAGGTTCCAAGTTGTGGCACCTTGCATCGGGAAGTAATCCTGTTCTGTTCGGGATTGTAGGTGGCCGAGGCCAGGTGCCCAGGAGAGGGAGTTGGGCACAAAGGATGGGCTGTTTCCAGGGGTAAGTAAAGTCAGCTGCCCAGGTTCCTGATGTCAGTTTGTAGGAGGACTTTGGCCTTTAAAGGGAAGCCAGGCTTCCACTTTGTGGCAGCTTGCATCTGGAAGAAATCCTGTTTCGTTCGGGATTGTAGGTGGCCGAGGCCTGGTGCCCGGCAGAGGGAGTTGGGCACAAATGATGGCCTGTTTCATGAGGAAAGTAAAGTCAGCTGGCCAGGTGCCTGATGTCAGTTTGTAGGAGGCCTTTGGCCCTCCATGGGAAGCCAGGCTTCCTGCCTGTGGCAGCTTGCATCTGGAAGAAATCCTGTTTCGTTCGGGATTGTAGGTAGCCGGAGCTACATGCAAGGCTGGGAGAGCAGGGAACAAAGGATGACCTGTTTTTAGGAGTAAGTAAAGTCAGCGGCCCAGGTGCCTGATGTCAGTTTGTAGGTGACCTTTGGCCCTCCAACGGAAGCAAGTCTTCCAGTTTGTGGCAGTTTGCATCTGGAAGAAATGCTGTTCCGTTCGGGATTGTAGGTGGCCGAGGCCAGGTGCCCGGCTGAGGGAGTTGGACACAAAGGATGGCCTGTTTCCAGGGGTAAGTAAAGTCAGCTGCCCAGGTGCCTGATGTCAGTTTAAAGGTGGCTATTGGTCCTCCATGGAAAGCATGGCTTCCAGCTTGTGGCAGCTTGCATCGGGAAGTAATCCTGTTCCGTTCGGGATTGTAGGCGGCTGAGGCCCGGTGCCCAGCAGAGGGATTTGGGCACAAATGATGGCCTGTTTCATGAGGAAAGTAAAGTCAGCTGCACAGGTGCATGATGTCAGTTTGTAGGAGGCCTTTGGTCCTCCATGGGAAGCCAGGCTTCGAGCTTGTGGCAGCTTGCATCAGGAAGAAATCCTGTTCCGTTCGGGATTGTAGGTGGCCGATGCCAGGTGCCCGGCAGAGGGAGTTGGGCACAAAGCATGGCCTGTTTCCAGGGGTAAGTAAAGTCAGCTGCCCAGGTGCCTGATGTCAGTTTGTAGGAGGCCTTTGGCCCTCCATGGGAAGCCACGTTTCCAGCTTGTGGCAGCTTGCATCTGGAAGAACTCCTGTTCCGTTCGGGATTGTAGGTGGCCGAGGCCAGGTGCCCGGCAGAGGGAGTTGGGCACAAAGGATGGCCTGTTTCCAGAAGTAAGTAAAGTCAGCGGCCCAGGTGCCTGATGTCAGTTTGTAGGAGGCCTTTGGCGCTCCAACGGAAGCCAGGCTTCCTGCTTGTGGCAGCTTGCATCTGGAAGAAATCCTGTTCTGTTCGGGATTGTAGGTGGCCGGAGCTGTGGGACCGGCAGAGGGAGATGGGCACAAATGATGGCCTGTTTCCAGGGGTAAGTAAAGTCAGCTGCCCAGGTGCCTGATGTCAGTTTGTAGGAGGCCTTTGGCCCTCCAAGGGAAGCAAGTCTTCCTGTTCAAGGCAGCTTGCATATGGAAGTAATGCTGTTCCGTTCGGGATTGTAGGTGGCCGAGCCCAGTAGCCCGGCTGAGAGAGTTGGGCACAAATGATGTCCTGTTTCTAGAAGTAAGTTAAGTCAGCTGCCCAGGTGCCTGATGTCAGTTTGTAGGAGGCCTTTGGCCCTCCATGATAAGCCAGGTTTCCTGCTTGTGGCAGCTTGCATCTGGAAGAAATCCTGTTCCGTTCAGGATTGTAGGTGGCCGAGGCCTGGTGCCCGGCAGAGGGAGTTGGGCACAAAGGATGGCCTGTTTCCAGGGGTAAGTAAAGTCAGCTGCCCTGGTGCCTGATGTCAGTTTGTAGGAGGCCTTTGGCCCTCCATGGGAAGCCAGGTTTCCTGCTTGTGGCAGCTTGCATCTGGAAGAAATCCTGTTTCGTTCGGGATTGTAGGTGGCCGAGGCCAGGTGCCCGGCAGAGGGAGTTGGGCACAAAGGATGGCCTGTTTCCAGGGGTAAGTAAAGTCAGCTCCCCAGGTGCCTGATGTAAGTTTTTTGGAGGCCTTTGGCCCTCCAAGTGAAGCCAGGCTTCCTGCTTGTGGCAGCTTGCATCTGGAAGAAATCCTGTTTCCTTCGGGATTGTAGGTGGCCGAGGCCAGGTGCCCAGCAGAGGGAGTTGGGCACAAAGGATGGGCTGTTTCCAGGGGTAAGTAAAGTCAGCTGCCCAGGTGCCTGATGTCAGTTTGTAGGAGGCCTTCGGCCCTCCATGGGAAGCCAGGCTTCCTGCTTGTGGCAGCTTGCATCTGGAAGAAATCCTGTTCCGTTCGGGATTGTAGGTGGCCGGAGCTGGGTGCCCGGCAGAGGGAGTTGGACACAAAGGATGGGCTGTTTCCAGGGGTAAGTAAAGTCAGCTGCCCAGGTGCCTGATATCAGTTTGTAGGAGGCCTTTGGCCCTCCATGATAAGCCAGGTTTCCTGCTTGTGGCAGCTTGCATCTGGAAGAAATCCTGTTCCGTTCGGGATTGTAGGTGGCCGAGGCCTGGTGCCCGGCAGAGGGAGTTGGGCACAAAGGATGGCCTGTTTCCAGGGGTAAGTAAAGTCAGCTGCCCAGGTGCCTGATGTCAGTTTGCAGGTGGCTATTGGTCCTGCATGGAAAACCCAGGTTCCAAGTTGTGGCACCTTGCATCGGGAAGTAATCCTGTTCTGTTCGGGATTGTAGGTGGCCGAGGCCAGGTGCCCAGGAGAGGGAGTTGGGCACAAAGGATGGGCTGTTTCCAGGGGTAAGTAAAGTCAGCTGCCCAGGTTCCTGATGTCAGTTTGTAGGAGGACTTTGGCCTTTAAAGGGAAGCCAGGCTTCCACTTTGTGGCAGCTTGCATCTGGAAGAAATCCTGTTTCGTTCGGGATTGTAGGTGGCCGAGGCCTGGTGCCCGGCAGAGGGAGTTGGGCACAAATGATGGCCTGTTTCATGAGGAAAGTAAAGTCAGCTGGCCAGGTGCCTGATGTCAGTTTGTAGGAGGCCTTTGGCCCTCCATGGGAAGCCAGGCTTCCTGCCTGTGGCAGCTTGCATCTGGAAGAAATCCTGTTTCGTTCGGGATTGTAGGTAGCCGGAGCTACATGCAAGGCTGGGAGAGCAGGGAACAAAGGATGACCTGTTTTTAGGAGTAAGTAAAGTCAGCGGCCCAGGTGCCTGATGTCAGTTTGTAGGTGACCTTTGGCCCTCCAACGGAAGCAAGTCTTCCAGTTTGTGGCAGTTTGCATCTGGAAGAAATGCTGTTCCGTTCGGGATTGTAGGTGGCCGAGGCCAGGTGCCCGGCTGAGGGAGTTGGACACAAAGGATGGCCTGTTTCCAGGGGTAAGTAAAGTCAGCTGCCCAGGTGCCTGATGTCAGTTTGTAGGAGGCCTTTGGTCCTCCATGGGAAGCCAGGCTTCGAGCTTGTGGCAGCTTGCATCAGGAAGAAATCCTGTTCCGTTCGGGATTGTAGGTGGCCGATGCCAGGTGCCCGGCAGAGGGAGTTGGGCACAAAGCATGGCCTGTTTCCAGGGGTAAGTAAAGTCAGCTGCCCAGGTGCCTGATGTCAGTTTGTAGGAGGCCTTTGGCCCTCCATGGGAAGCCACGTTTCCAGCTTGTGGCAGCTTGCATCTGGAAGAACTCCTGTTCCGTTCGGGATTGTAGGTGGCCGAGGCCAGGTGCCCGGCAGAGGGAGTTGGGCACAAAGGATGGCCTGTTTCCAGAAGTAAGTAAAGTCAGCGGCCCAGGTGCCTGATGTCAGTTTGTAGGAGGCCTTTGGCGCTCCAACGGAAGCCAGGCTTCCTGCTTGTGGCAGCTTGCATCTGGAAGAAATCCTGTTCTGTTCGGGATTGTAGGTGGCCGGAGCTGTGGGACCGGCAGAGGGAGATGGGCACAAATGATGGCCTGTTTCCAGGGGTAAGTAAAGTCAGCTGCCCAGGTGCCTGATGTCAGTTTGTAGGAGGCCTTTGGCCCTCCAAGGGAAGCAAGTCTTCCTGTTCAAGGCAGCTTGCATCTGGAAGTAATGCTGTTCCGTTCGGGATTGTAGGTGGCCGAGCCCAGTAGCCCGGCTGAGAGAGTTGGGCACAAATGATGTCCTGTTTCTAGAAGTAAGTTAAGTCAGCTGCCCAGGTGCCTGATGTCAGTTTGTAGGAGGCCTTTGGCCCTCCATGATAAGCCAGGTTTCCTGCTTGTGGCAGCTTGCATCTGGAAGAAATCCTGTTCCGTTCAGGATTGTAGGTGGCCGAGGCCTGGTGCCCGGCAGAGGGAGTTGGGCACAAAGGATGGCCTGTTTCCAGGGGTAAGTAAAGTCAGCTGCCCAGGTGCCTGATGTCAGTTTGTAGGAGGCCTTTGGCCCTCCATGGGAAGCCAGGTTTCCTGCTTGTGGCAGCTTGCATCTGGAAGAAATCCTGTTTCGTTCGGGATTGTAGGTGGCCGAGGCCAGGTGCCCGGCAGAGGGAGTAGGGCACAAAGGATGGCCTGTTTCCAGGGGTAAGTAAAGTCAGCTCCCCAGGTGCCTGATGTAAGTTTTTTGGAGGCCTTTGGCCCTCCAAGTGAAGCCAGGCTTCCAGCTTGTGGCAGCTTGCATCTGGAAGAAATCCTGTTTCGTTCGGGATTGTAGGTGGCCGAGGCCAGGTGCCCAGCAGAGGGAGTTGGGCACAAAGGATGGGCTGTTTCCAGGGGTAAGTAAAGTCAGCTGCCCAGGTGCCTGATGTCAGTTTGTAGGAGGCCTTCGGCCCTCCATGGGAAGCCAGGCTTCCTGCTTGTGGCAGCTTGCATCTGGAAGAAATCCTGTTCCGTTCGGGATTGTAGGTGGCCGGAGCTGGGTGCCCGGCAGAGGGAGTTGGACACAAAGGATGGGCTGTTTCCAGGGGTAAGTAAAGTCAGCTGCCCAGGTGCCTGATATCAGTTTGTAGGAGGCCTTTGGCCCTCCATGATAAGCCAGGTTTCCTGCTTGTGGCAGCTTGCATCTGGAAGAAATCCTGTTCCGTTCGGGATTGTAGGTGGCCAAGGCCTGGTGCCCGGCAGAGGGAGTTGGGCACAAAGGATGGCCTGTTTCCAGGGGTAAGTAAAGTCAGCGGCCCAGGTGCCTGATGTCAGCTTGTAGGAGGCCTTTGGCGCTACAACGGAAGCCAGGCTTCCTGCTTGTGGCAGCTTGCATCTGGAAGAAATCCTGTTCCGTTCAGGATTGTAGGTGGCCGAGGCCTGGTGCCCGGCAGAGGGAGTTGGGCACAAAGGATGGCCTGTTTCCAGGGGTAAGTAAAGTCAGCTGCCCTGGTGCCTGATGTCAGTTTGTAGGAGGCCTTTGGCCCTCCATGGGAAGCCAGGTTTCCTGCTTGTGGCAGCTTGCATCTGGAAGAAATCCTGTTTCGTTCGGGATTGTAGGTGGCCGAGGCCAGGTGCCCGGCAGAGGGATTTGGGCACAAATGATGGCCTGTTTCATGAGGAAAGTAAAGTCAGCTGCCCAGGTGCCTGATGTCAGTTTGTAGGAGGCCTTTGGCCCTCCATGGGAAGCCACGTTTCCTGCTTGTGGCAGCTTGCATCTGGAAGAAATCCTGTTTCGTTCGGGATTGTAGGTGGCCGAGGCCAGGTGCCCGGCAGAGGGAGTTGGGCACAAAGGATGGCCTGTTTCCAGGGGTAAGTAAAGTCAGCTCCCCAGGTGCCTGATGTAAGTTTTTTGGAGGCCTTTGGCCCTCCAAGTGAAGCCAGGCTTCCAGCTTGTGGCAGCTTGCATCTGGAAGAAATCCTGTTTCCTTCGGGATTGTAGGTGGCCGAGGCCAGGTGCCCAGCAGAGGGAGTTGGGCACAAAGGATGGGCTGTTTCCAGGGGTAAGTAAAGTCAGCTGCCCAGGTACCTGATGTCAGTTTGTAGGAGGCCTTCGGCCCTCCATGGGAAGCCAGGCTTCCTGCTTGTGGCAGCTTGCATCTGGAAGAAATCCTGTTCCGTTCGGGATTGTAGGTGGCCGGAGCTGGGTGCCCGGCAGAGGGAGTTGGACACAAAGGATGGGCTGTTTCCAGGGGTAAGTAAAGTCAGCTGCCCAGGTGCCTGATATCAGTTTGTAGGAGGCCTTTGGCCCTCCATGATAAGCCAGGTTTCCTGCTTGTGGCAGCTTGCATCTGGAAGAAATCCTGTTCCGTTCGGGATTGTAGGTGGCCGAGGCCTGGTGCCCGGCAGAGGGAGTTGGGCACAAAGGATGGCCTGTTTCCAGGGGTAAGTAAAGTCAGCTGCCCAGGTGCCTGATGTCAGTTTGCAGGTGGCTATTGGTCCTGCATGGAAAACCCAGGTTCCAAGTTGTGGCACCTTGCATCGGGAAGTAATCCTGTTCTGTTCGGGATTGTAGGTGGCCGAGGCCAGGTGCCCAGGAGAGGGAGTTGGGCACAAAGGATGGGCTGTTTCCAGGGGTAAGTAAAGTCAGCTGCCCAGGTTCCTGATGTCAGTTTGTAGGAGGACTTTGGCCTTTAAAGGGAAGCCAGGCTTCCACTTTGTGGCAGCTTGCATCTGGAAGAAATCCTGTTTCGTTCGGGATTGTAGGTGGCCGAGGCCTGGTGCCCGGCAGAGGGAGTTGGGCACAAATGATGGCCTGTTTCATGAGGAAAGTAAAGTCAGCTGGCCAGGTGCCTGATGTCAGTTTGTAGGAGGCCTTTGGCCCTCCATGGGAAGCCAGGCTTCCTGCCTGTGGCAGCTTGCATCTGGAAGAAATCCTGTTTCGTTCGGGATTGTAGGTAGCCGGAGCTACATGCAAGGCTGGGAGAGCAGGGAACAAAGGATGACCTGTTTTTAGGAGTAAGTAAAGTCAGCGGCCCAGGTGCCTGATGTCAGTTTGTAGGTGACCTTTGGCCCTCCAACGGAAGCAAGTCTTCCAGTTTGTGGCAGTTTGCATCTGGAAGAAATGCTGTTCCGTTCGGGATTGTAGGTGGCCGAGGCCAGGTGCCCGGCTGAGGGAGTTGGACACAAAGGATGGCCTGTTTCCAGGGGTAAGTAAAGTCAGCTGCCCAGGTGCCTGATGTCAGTTTAAAGGTGGCTATTGGTCCTCCATGGAAAGCATGGCTTCCAGCTTGTGGCAGCTTGCATCGGGAAGTAATCCTGTTCCGTTCGGGATTGTAGGCGGCTGAGGCCCGGTGCCCAGCAGAGGGATTTGGGCACAAATGATGGCCTGTTTCATGAGGAAAGTAAAGTCAGCTGCACAGGTGCATGATGTCAGTTTGTAGGAGGCCTTTGGTCCTCCATGGGAAGCCAGGCTTCGAGCTTGTGGCAGCTTGCATCAGGAAGAAATCCTGTTCCGTTCGGGATTGTAGGTGGCCGATGCCAGGTGCCCGGCAGAGGGAGTTGGGCACAAAGCATGGCCTGTTTCCAGGGGTAAGTAAAGTCAGCTGCCCAGGTGCCTGATGTCAGTTTGTAGGAGGCCTTTGGCCCTCCATGGGAAGCCACGTTTCCAGCTTGTGGCAGCTTGCATCTGGAAGAACTCCTGTTCCGTTCGGGATTGTAGGTGGCCGAGGCCAGGTGCCCGGCAGAGGGAGTTGGGCACAAAGGATGGCCTGTTTCCAGAAGTAAGTAAAGTCAGCGGCCCAGGTGCCTGATGTCAGTTTGTAGGAGGCCTTTGGCGCTCCAACGGAAGCCAGGCTTCCTGCTTGTGGCAGCTTGCATCTGGAAGAAATCCTGTTCTGTTCGGGATTGTAGGTGGCCGGAGCTGTGGGACCGGCAGAGGGAGATGGGCACAAATGATGGCCTGTTTCCAGGGGTAAGTAAAGTCAGCTGCCCAGGTGCCTGATGTCAGTTTGTAGGAGGCCTTTGGCCCTCCAAGGGAAGCAAGTCTTCCTGTTCAAGGCAGCTTGCATATGGAAGTAATGCTGTTCCGTTCGGGATTGTAGGTGGCCGAGCCCAGTAGCCCGGCTGAGAGAGTTGGGCACAAATGATGTCCTGTTTCTAGAAGTAAGTTAAGTCAGCTGCCCAGGTGCCTGATGTCAGTTTGTAGGAGGCCTTTGGCCCTCCATGATAAGCCAGGTTTCCTGCTTGTGGCAGCTTGCATCTGGAAGAAATCCTGTTCCGTTCAGGATTGTAGGTGGCCGAGGCCTGGTGCCCGGCAGAGGGAGTTGGGCACAAAGGATGGCCTGTTTCCAGGGGTAAGTAAAGTCAGCTGCCCTGGTGCCTGATGTCAGTTTGTAGGAGGCCTTTGGCCCTCCATGGGAAGCCAGGTTTCCTGCTTGTGGCAGCTTGCATCTGGAAGAAATCCTGTTTCGTTCGGGATTGTAGGTGGCCGAGGCCAGGTGCCCGGCAGAGGGAGTTGGGCACAAAGGATGGCCTGTTTCCAGGGGTAAGTAAAGTCAGCTCCCCAGGTGCCTGATGTAAGTTTTTTGGAGGCCTTTGGCCCTCCAAGTGAAGCCAGGCTTCCTGCTTGTGGCAGCTTGCATCTGGAAGAAATCCTGTTTCCTTCGGGATTGTAGGTGGCCGAGGCCAGGTGCCCAGCAGAGGGAGTTGGGCACAAAGGATGGGCTGTTTCCAGGGGTAAGTAAAGTCAGCTGCCCAGGTGCCTGATGTCAGTTTGTAGGAGGCCTTCGGCCCTCCATGGGAAGCCAGGCTTCCTGCTTGTGGCAGCTTGCATCTGGAAGAAATCCTGTTCCGTTCGGGATTGTAGGTGGCCGGAGCTGGGTGCCCGGCAGAGGGAGTTGGACACAAAGGATGGGCTGTTTCCAGGGGTAAGTAAAGTCAGCTGCCCAGGTGCCTGATATCAGTTTGTAGGAGGCCTTTGGCCCTCCATGATAAGCCAGGTTTCCTGCTTGTGGCAGCTTGCATCTGGAAGAAATCCTGTTCCGTTCGGGATTGTAGGTGGCCGAGGCCTGGTGCCCGGCAGAGGGAGTTGGGCACAAAGGATGGCCTGTTTCCAGGGGTAAGTAAAGTCAGCTGCCCAGGTGCCTGATGTCAGTTTGCAGGTGGCTATTGGTCCTGCATGGAAAACCCAGGTTCCAAGTTGTGGCACCTTGCATCGGGAAGTAATCCTGTTCTGTTCGGGATTGTAGGTGGCCGAGGCCAGGTGCCCAGGAGAGGGAGTTGGGCACAAAGGATGGGCTGTTTCCAGGGGTAAGTAAAGTCAGCTGCCCAGGTTCCTGATGTCAGTTTGTAGGAGGACTTTGGCCTTTAAAGGGAAGCCAGGCTTCCACTTTGTGGCAGCTTGCATCTGGAAGAAATCCTGTTTCGTTCGGGATTGTAGGTGGCCGAGGCCTGGTGCCCGGCAGAGGGAGTTGGGCACAAATGATGGCCTGTTTCATGAGGAAAGTAAAGTCAGCTGGCCAGGTGCCTGATGTCAGTTTGTAGGAGGCCTTTGGCCCTCCATGGGAAGCCAGGCTTCCTGCCTGTGGCAGCTTGCATCTGGAAGAAATCCTGTTTCGTTCGGGATTGTAGGTAGCCGGAGCTACATGCAAGGCTGGGAGAGCAGGGAACAAAGGATGACCTGTTTTTAGGAGTAAGTAAAGTCAGCGGCCCAGGTGCCTGATGTCAGTTTGTAGGTGACCTTTGGCCCTCCAACGGAAGCAAGTCTTCCAGTTTGTGGCAGTTTGCATCTGGAAGAAATGCTGTTCCGTTCGGGATTGTAGGTGGCCGAGGCCAGGTGCCCGGCTGAGGGAGTTGGACACAAAGGATGGCCTGTTTCCAGGGGTAAGTAAAGTCAGCTGCCCAGGTGCCTGATGTCAGTTTGTAGGAGGCCTTTGGTCCTCCATGGGAAGCCAGGCTTCGAGCTTGTGGCAGCTTGCATCAGGAAGAAATCCTGTTCCGTTCGGGATTGTAGGTGGCCGATGCCAGGTGCCCGGCAGAGGGAGTTGGGCACAAAGCATGGCCTGTTTCCAGGGGTAAGTAAAGTCAGCTGCCCAGGTGCCTGATGTCAGTTTGTAGGAGGCCTTTGGCCCTCCATGGGAAGCCACGTTTCCAGCTTGTGGCAGCTTGCATCTGGAAGAACTCCTGTTCCGTTCGGGATTGTAGGTGGCCGAGGCCAGGTGCCCGGCAGAGGGAGTTGGGCACAAAGGATGGCCTGTTTCCAGAAGTAAGTAAAGTCAGCGGCCCAGGTGCCTGATGTCAGTTTGTAGGAGGCCTTTGGCGCTCCAACGGAAGCCAGGCTTCCTGCTTGTGGCAGCTTGCATCTGGAAGAAATCCTGTTCTGTTCGGGATTGTAGGTGGCCGGAGCTGTGGGACCGGCAGAGGGAGATGGGCACAAATGATGGCCTGTTTCCAGGGGTAAGTAAAGTCAGCTGCCCAGGTGCCTGATGTCAGTTTGTAGGAGGCCTTTGGCCCTCCAAGGGAAGCAAGTCTTCCTGTTCAAGGCAGCTTGCATCTGGAAGTAATGCTGTTCCGTTCGGGATTGTAGGTGGCCGAGCCCAGTAGCCCGGCTGAGAGAGTTGGGCACAAATGATGTCCTGTTTCTAGAAGTAAGTTAAGTCAGCTGCCCAGGTGCCTGATGTCAGTTTGTAGGAGGCCTTTGGCCCTCCATGATAAGCCAGGTTTCCTGCTTGTGGCAGCTTGCATCTGGAAGAAATCCTGTTCCGTTCAGGATTGTAGGTGGCCGAGGCCTGGTGCCCGGCAGAGGGAGTTGGGCACAAAGGATGGCCTGTTTCCAGGGGTAAGTAAAGTCAGCTGCCCAGGTGCCTGATGTCAGTTTGTAGGAGGCCTTTGGCCCTCCATGGGAAGCCAGGTTTCCTGCTTGTGGCAGCTTGCATCTGGAAGAAATCCTGTTTCGTTCGGGATTGTAGGTGGCCGAGGCCAGGTGCCCGGCAGAGGGAGTAGGGCACAAAGGATGGCCTGTTTCCAGGGGTAAGTAAAGTCAGCTCCCCAGGTGCCTGATGTAAGTTTTTTGGAGGCCTTTGGCCCTCCAAGTGAAGCCAGGCTTCCAGCTTGTGGCAGCTTGCATCTGGAAGAAATCCTGTTTCGTTCGGGATTGTAGGTGGCCGAGGCCAGGTGCCCAGCAGAGGGAGTTGGGCACAAAGGATGGGCTGTTTCCAGGGGTAAGTAAAGTCAGCTGCCCAGGTGCCTGATGTCAGTTTGTAGGAGGCCTTCGGCCCTCCATGGGAAGCCAGGCTTCCTGCTTGTGGCAGCTTGCATCTGGAAGAAATCCTGTTCCGTTCGGGATTGTAGGTGGCCGGAGCTGGGTGCCCGGCAGAGGGAGTTGGACACAAAGGATGGGCTGTTTCCAGGGGTAAGTAAAGTCAGCTGCCCAGGTGCCTGATATCAGTTTGTAGGAGGCCTTTGGCCCTCCATGATAAGCCAGGTTTCCTGCTTGTGGCAGCTTGCATCTGGAAGAAATCCTGTTCCGTTCGGGATTGTAGGTGGCCAAGGCCTGGTGCCCGGCAGAGGGAGTTGGGCACAAAGGATGGCCTGTTTCCAGGGGTAAGTAAAGTCAGCGGCCCAGGTGCCTGATGTCAGCTTGTAGGAGGCCTTTGGCGCTACAACGGAAGCCAGGCTTCCTGCTTGTGGCAGCTTGCATCTGGAAGAAATCCTGTTCTGTTCGGGATTGTAGGTGGCCGGAGCTGTGTGCCCGGCTGAGGGAGTTGGGCACAAAGGATGGGCTGTTTCCAGGGGTAAGTAAAGTCAGCTGCCCAGGTGCCTGATGTCAGTTTGTAGGAGGCCTTTGGCCCTCCATGGGAAGCCAGGTTTCCTGCTTGTGGCAGCTTGCATCTGGAAGAAGTCCTGTTCCGTTCGGGATTGTCGGTGGCCGAGGCCAGGTGCCCGGCAGAGGGAGTTGGGCACAAAGGATGGCCTGTTTCCAGGGGTAAGTAAAGTCAGCTGTCTAGGTGCCTGATGTCAGTTTGTAGGAGGCCTTTGGCCCTCCAAGTGAAGCCACGTTTTCAGCTTGTGGCAGCTTGCATCTGGAAGAAATCCTGTTCCGTTCGGGATTGTAGGTGGCCGAGTCCAGGTGCCCGGCAGAGGGAGTTGGGCACAAAGGATGGCCTTTTTCCAGAAGTAAGTAAATTCAGCGGCCCAGGTGCCTGATGTCAGTTTGTAGGAGGCCTTTGGCGCTCCAACGGAAGCCAGGCTTCCTGCTTGTGGCAGCTTGCATCTGGAAGAAATCCTGTTCTGTTCGGGATTGTAGGTGGCCGGAGCTGTGGGACCGGCAGAGGGAGATGGGCACAAATGATGGCCTATTTCCAGGGGTAAGTAAAGTCAGCTGCCCAGGTGCCTGATGTCAGTTTGCAGGTGGCCTTTGGCGCTCCAAGGGAAGCAAGTCTTCCTGTTCAAGGCAGCTTGCATCTGGAAGAAATGCTGTTCCGTTCGGGATTGTAGGTGGCCGAGGCCCAGTAGCCCGGCTGAGAGAGTTGGGCACAAATGATGTCCTGTTTCCAGAAGTAAGTTAAGTCAGCTGCCCAGGTGCCTGATGTCAGTTTGTAGGAGGCCTTTGGCCCTCCATGATAAGCCAGGTTTCCTGCTTGTGGCAGCTTGCATCTGGAAGAAATCCTGTTCCGTTCAGGATTGTAGGTGGCCGAGGCCTGGTGCCCGGCAGAGGGAGTTGGGCACAAAGGATGGCCTGTTTCCAGGGGTAAGTAAAGTCAGCTGCCCAGGTGCCTGATGTCAGTTTAAAGGTGGCAATTGGTCCTCCATGGAAAGCATGGCTTCCAGCTTGTGGCAGCTTGCATCGGGAAGTAATCCTGTTCCGTTCGTGATTGTAGGCGGCTGAGGCCAGGTGCCCAGCAGAGAGATTTGGGCACAAATGATGGCCTGTTTCATGAGGAAAGAAAAGTCAGCTGCCCAGGTGCATGATGTCAGTTTGTAGGAGGCCTTTGGCCCTCCATGGGAAGCCAGGTTTCCTGCTTGTGGCAGCTTGCATCTGGAAGAAATCCTGTTTCGTTCGGGATTGTAGGTGGCCGAGGCCAGGTGCCCGGCAGAGGGAGTTGGGCACAAAGGATGGCCTGTTTCCAGGGGTAAGTAAAGTCAGCTGTCTAGGTTCCTGATGTCAGTTTGTAGGAGGCCTTTGGCCCTCCAAGGGAAGCTTGTCTTCCTGTTTGTGGCAGCTTGGATCTGGAAGAATTCCTTTTCCGTTCGGGATTGTAGGTGGGTGAGGCCTGGTGCCCGGCAGAGGGAGTTGGGCACAAAGGATGGCCTGATTCCAGGGGTAAGTAAAGTCAGCTCCCCAGGTGCCTGATGTAAGTTTTTAGGAGGCCTTTGGCCCTCCAAGTGAAGCCAGGGTTCCAGCTTGTGGCAGCTTGCATCTGGAAGAAATCCTGTTTCGTTCGGGATTGTAGGTGGCCGAGGCCAGGTGCCCAGCAGAGTGAGTTGGGCACAAAGGATGGGCTTTTTCCAGGGGTAAGTGAAGTCAGCTCCCCAGGTACCTGATGTCAGTTTGTAGGAGGCCTTTGGCGCTCCAACGGAAGCCAGGCTTCCTGCTTGTGGCAGCTTGCATCTGGAAGAAATCCTGTTCTGTTCGGGATTGTAGGTGGCCGGAGCTGTGTGCCCGGCTGAGGGAGTTGGGCACAAAGGATGGGCTGTTTCCAGGGGTAAGTAAAGTCAGCTGCCCAGGTGTCTGATGTCAGTATGTAGGAGGCCTTTGGCCCTCCAAGTGAAGCCACGTTTCCAGCTTGTGGCAGCTTGCATCTGGAAGAAATCCTGTTCCGTTCGGGATTGTAGGTGGCCAAGTCCAGGTGCCCGGCAGAGGGAGTTGGGCACAAAGGATGGCCTGTTTCCAGAAGTAAGTAAATTCAGCGGCCCAGGTGCCTGATGTCAGTTTGTAGGAGGCCTTTGGCCCTCCAAGGGAAGCAAGTCTTCCTGTTCAAGGCAGCTTGCATCTGGAAGAAATCCTGTTCCGTTCAGGATTGTAGGTGGCCGAGGCCTGGTGCCCGGCAGAGGGAGTTGGGCACAAAGGATGGCCTGTTTCCAGGGGTAAGTAAAGTCAGCTGCCCAGGTGCCTGATGTCAGTTTAAAGGTGGCTATTGGTCCTCCATGGAAAGCATGGCTTCCAGCTTGTGGCAGCTTGCATCGGGAAGTAATCCTGTTCCGTTCGGGATTGTAGACGGCTGAGGGCCGGTGCCCAGCAGAGAGATTTGGGCACAAATGATGGCCTGTTTCATGAGGAAAGAAAAGTCAGCTGCCCAGGTGCATGATGTCAGTTTGTAGGAGGCCTTTGGTCCTCCATGGGAAGCCAGGCTTCCAGCTTGTGGCAGCTTGCATCGGGAAGAAATCCTGTTTCCTTCGGGATTGTAGGTGGCCGAGGCCAGGTGCCCAGCAGAGGGAGTTGGGCACAAAGGATGGGCTGTTTCCAGGGGTAAGTAAAGTCAGCTGCCCAGGTGCCTGATGTCAGTTTGTAGGAGGCCTTTGGCCCTCCATGGGAAGCCAGGCTTCCTGCTTGTGGCAGCTTGCATCTGGAAGAAATCCTGTTCCGTTCGGGATTGTAGGTGGCCGGAGCTGGGTGCCCGGCAGAGGGAGTTGGACACAAAGGATGGGCTGTTTCCAGGGGTAAGTAAAGTCAGCTGCCCAGGTGCCTGATGTCAGTTTGTAGGAGGCCTTTGGCCCTCCATGATAAGCCAGGTTTCCTGCTTGTGGCAGCTTGCATCTGGAAGAAATCCTGTTCCGTTCGGGATTGCAGGTGGCTGGAGCTGGGTGCCCGGCAGAGGGAGTTGGGCACAAAGGATGGCCTGTTTCCAGGGGTAAGTAAAGTCAGCTGCCCAGGTGCCTGATGTCAGTTTGTAGGAGGCCTTTGGCCCTCCATGGGAAGCCAGGCTTCCTGCTTGTGGCAGCTTGCACCTGGAAGAACTCCTGTTCCGTTCGGGATTGAAGGTGGCTGGAGCTGGGTGCCCGGCAGAGGGAGTTGGACACAAAGGATGGGCTGTTTCCAGGGGTAAGTAAAGTCAGCTGCCCAGGTGCCTGATGTCAGTTTGTAGGAGGCCTTTGGCCCTCCATGATAAGCCAGGTTTCCTGCTTGTGGCAGCTTGCATCTGGAAGAAATCCTGTTCCGTTCGGGATTGTAGGTGGCCAAGGCCTGGTGCCCGGCAGAGGGAGTTGGGCACAAAGGATGGCCTGTTTCCAGGGGTAAGTAAAGTCAGCTCCCCAGGTGCCTGATGTAAGTTTCTAGTAGGCCTTTGGCGCTCCAAGGGAAGCAAGTCTTCCTGTTCAAGGCAGATTGCATCTGGAAGAAATCCTGTTCCGTTCGGGATTGTAGGTGGCCGAGGCCAGTGTCCCGGCTGAGAGACTTGGGAACAAAGGATGGCCTGTTTCCAGGGGTAAGTAAAGTCAGCTGCCCAGCTGCCTGATGTCAGTTTGCAGGTGGCTATTGGTCCTGCATGGAAAGCCCGACTTCCAAGTTGTGGCAGCTTGCATCGGGAAGTAATCCTGTTCTGTTCGGGATTGTAGGTGGCCGAGGCCAGGTGCCCAGGAGAGGGAGTTGTGCACAAAGGATGGGCTGTTTCCAGGGGTAAGTAAAATCAGCTGCCCAGGTTCCTGATGTCAGTTTGTAGGAGGACTTTGGCCTTTAAAGGGAAGCCAGGCTTCCACTTTGTGGCAGCTTGCATCTGGAAGAAATCCTGTTTCGTTCGGGATTGTAGGTGGCCGAGGCCTGGTGCCCGGCAGAGGGAGTTGGGCACAAATGATGGCCTGTTTCATGAGGAAAGTAAAGTCAGCTGGCCAGGTGCCTGATGTCAGTTTGTAGGAGGCCTTTGGCCCTCCATGGGAAGCCAGGCTTCCTGCCTGTGGCAGCTTGCATCTGGAAGAAATCCTGTTTCGTTCGGGATTGTAGGTAGCCGGAGCTACATGCAAGGCTGGGAGAGCAGGGAACAAAGGATGACCTGTTTTTAGGAGTAAGTAAAGTCAGCGGCCCAGGTGCCTGATGTCAGTTTGTCGGTGACCTTTGGCCCTCCAACGGAAGCAAGTCTTCCAGTTTGTGGCAGTTTGCATCTGGAAGAAATGCTGTTCCGTTCGGGATTGTAGGTGGCCGAGGCCAGGTGCCCGGCAGAGGGAGTTGGGCACAAAGGATGGCCTGTTTCCAGGGGTAAGTAAAGTCAGCTGCCCAGGTGCCTGATGTCAGTTTAAAGGTGGCTATTGGTCCTCCATGGAAAGCATGGCTTCCAGCTTGTGGCAGCTTGCATCGGGAAGTAATCCTGTTCCGTTCGGGATTGTAGGCAGCTGAGGCCCGGTGCCCAGCAGAGGGATTTGGGCACAAATGATGGCCTTTTTCATGAGGAAAGTAAAGTCAGCTGCCCAGGTGCATGATGTAAGTTTCTAGTAGGCCTTTGGCGCTCCAAGGGAAGCAAATCTTCCTGTTCAAGGCAGATTGCATCTGGAAGAAATCGTGTTCCGTTCGGGATTGTAGGTGGCCGAGGCCAGTTGCCCGGCTGAGAGAGTTGGGCACAAAGGACGGCCTGTTTCCAGGTGTAAGTAAAGTCAGCTGCCCAGGTGCCTGATGTCAGTTTAAAGGTGGCTATTGGTCCTGCATGGAAAGCCCGGCTTCCAAGTTGTGGCAGCTTGCATCGGGAAGTAATCCTGTTCTGTTCGGGATTGTAGGTGGCCGAGGCCAGGTGCCCGGCAGAGGGAGTTGGGCACAAAGGATGGGCTGTTTCCAGGGGTAAGGAAAGCCAGCTGCCCAGGTGCCTGATGTCAGTTTGTAGGAGGCCTTTGGCCCTCCATGGGAAGCCAGGTTTCCTGCTTGTGGCAGCTTACATCTGGAAGAAATCCTGTTCCGTTCGGGATTGTAGGTGGCCAAGGCCTGGTGCCCGGCAGAGGGAGTTGGGCACAAAGGATGGCCTGTTTCCAGGGGTAAGTAAAGTCAGCTCCCCAGGTGCCTGATGTCAGTTTGTAGGAGGCCTTTGGCGCTCCAACGGAATCCAGGCTTCCTGCTTGTGGCAGCTTGCATCGGGAAGTAATCCTGTTCCGTTCGGGATTGCAGGAGGCCGGAGCTGGGTGCCCGGCAGAGGGAGTTGGACACAAAGGATGGGCTGTTTCCAGGGGTAAGTAAAGTCAGCTGCCCAGGTGCCTGATGTCAGTTTAAAGGTGGCTATTGGTCCTCCATGGAAAGCATGGCTTCCAGCTTGTGGCAGCTTGCATCGGGAAGTAATCCTGTTCCGTTCGGGATTGTAGGCGGCTGAGGCCCGGTGCCCAGCAGAGGGATTTGGGCACAAATGATGGCCTGTTTCATGAGGAAACTAAAGTCAGCTGCACAGGTGCATGATGTCAGTTTGTAGGAGGCCTTTGGTCCTCCATGGGAAGCCAGGCTTCGAGCTTGTGGCAGCTTGCATCAGGAAGAAATCCTGTTCCGTTCGGGATTGTAGGTGGCCGATGCCAGGTGCCCGGCAGAGGGAGTTGGGCACAAAGCATGGCCTGTTTCCAGGGGTAAGTAAAGTCAGCTGCCCAGGTGCCTGATGTCAGTTTGTAGGAGGCCTTTGGCCCTCCATGGGAAGCCACGTTTCCAGCTTGTGGCAGCTTGCATCTGGAAGAACTCCTGTTCCGTTCGGGATTGTAGGTGGCCGAGGCCAGGTGCCCGGCAGAGGGAGTTGGGCACAAAGGATGGCCTGTTTCCAGAAGTAAGTAAAGTCAGCGGCCCAGGTGCCTGATGTCAGTTTGTAGGAGGCCTTTGGCGCTCCAACGGAAGCCAGGCTTCCTGCTTGTGGCAGCTTGCATCTGGAAGAAATCCTGTTCTTTTCGGGATTGTAGGTGGCCGGAGCTGTGGGACCGGCAGAGGGAGATGGGCACAAATGATGGCCTGTTTCCAGGGGTAAGTAAAGTCAGCTGCCCAGGTGCCTGATGTCAGTTTGTAGGAGGCCTTTGGCCCTCGAAGGGAAGCAAGTCTTCCTGTTCAAGGCAGCTTGCATCTGGAAGTAATGCTGTTCCGTTCGGGATTGTAGGTGGCCGAGCCCAGTAGCCCGGCTGAGAGAGTTGGGCACAAATGATGTCCTGTTTCCAGAAGTAAGTTAAGTCAGCTGCCCAGGTGCCTGATGTCAGTTTCTAGGAGGCCTTTGGCCCTCCATGATAAGCCAGGTTTCCTGCTTGTGGCAGCTTGCATCTGGAAGAAATCCTGTTCCGTTCAGGATTGTAGGTGGCCGAGGCCTGGTGCCCGGCAGAGGGAGTTGGGCACAAAGGATGGCCTGTTTCCAGGGGTAAGTAAAGTCAGCTGCCCAGGTGCCTGATGTCAGTTTGTAGGAGGCCTTTGGCCCTCCATGGGAAGCCAGGTTTCCTGCTTGTGGCAGCTTGCATCTGGAAGAAATCCTGTTTCGTTCGGGATTGTAGGTGGCCGAGGCCAGGTGCCCGGCAGAGGGAGTTGGGCACAAAGGATGGCCTGTTTCCAGGGGTAAGTAAAGTCAGCTCCCCAGGTGCCTGATGTAAGTTTTTTGGAGGCCTTTGGCCCTCCAAGTGAAGCCAGGCTTCCAGCTTGTGGCAGCTTGCATCTGGAAGAAATCCTGTTTCGTTCGGGATTGTAGGTGGCCGAGGCCAGGTGCCCAGCAGAGGGAGTTGGGCACAAAGGATGGGCTGTTTCCAGGGGTAAGTACAGTCAGCTGCCCAGGTGCCTGATGTCAGTTTGTAGGAGGCCTTTGGCCCTCCATGATAAGCCAGGTTTCCTGCTTGTGGCAGCTTGCATCTGGAAGAAATCCTGTTCCGTTCGGGATTGTAGGTGGCCAAGGCCTGGTGCCCGGCAGAGGGAGTTGGGCACAAAGGATGGCCTGTTTCCAGGGGTAAGTAAAGTCAGCGGCCCAGGTGCCTGATGTCAGCTTGTAGGAGGCCGTTGGCGCTACAACGGAAGCCAGGCTTCCTGCTTGTGGCAGCTTGCATCTGGAAGAAATCCTGTTCTGTTCGGGATTGTAGGTGGCCGGAGCTGGGTGCCTGGCAGAGGGAGTTGGGCACAAAGGATGGGCTGTTTCCAGGGGTAAGTACAGTCAGCTGCCCAGGTGCCTGATGTCAGTTTGTAGGAGGCCTTTGGCCCTCCATGGGAAGCCAGGTTTCCTGCTTGTGGCAGCTTGCATCTGGAAGAAATCCTGTTCCGTTCGGGATTGTAGGTGGCCGAGGCCAGGTGCCCGGCAGAGGGAGTTGGGCACAAAGGATGGCCTGTTTCCAGGGGTAAGTAAAGTCAGCTGTCTAGGTGCCTGATGTCAGTTTGTAGGAGGCCTTTGGCCCTCCAAGGGAAGCTTGTCTTCCTGTTTTTGGCAGCTTGCATCTGGAAGAAATACTTTTCCGTTCGGGATTGTAGGCGGGTGAGGCCTGGTGCCTGGCATAGGGAGTTGGGCACAAAGGATGGTCTGTTTCCAGGGGTAAGTAAAGTCAGCAGCCCAGGTGTCTGATGTCAGTTTGTAGGAGGCCTTTGGCCCTCCAAGTGAAGCCACGTTTCCAGCTTGTGGCAGCTTGCATCTGGAAGAAATCCTGTTCCGTTCGGGATTGTAGGTGGCCGAGTCCAGGTGCCCGGCAGAGGGAGTTGGGCACAAAGGATGGCCTATTTCCAGAAGTAAGTAAATTCAGCGGACCAGGTGCCTGATGTCAGTTTGTAGGTGGCCTTTGGCGCTCCAACGGAAGCCAGGCTTCCTGCTTGTGGCAGCTTCCATCTGGAAGAAATCCTGTTCTGTTCGGGATTGTAGGTGGCCGGAGCTGTGGGACCGGCAGAGGGAGATGGGCACAAATGATGGCCTGTTTCCAGGGGTAAGTAAAGTCAGCTGCCCAGGTGCCTGATGTCAGTTTGTAGGAGGCCTTTGGCCCTCCAAGGGAAGCAACTCTTCCTGTTCAAGGCAGCTTGCATCTGGAAGAAATGCTGTTCCGTTCGGGATTGTAGGTGGCCGAGGCCCAGTAGCCCGGCTGAGAGAGTTGGGCACAAATGATGTCCTGTTTCCAGAAGTAAGTTAAGTCAGCTGCCCAGGTGCCTGATGTCAGTTTGTAGGAGGCCTTTGGCCCTCCATGATAAGCCAGGTTTCCTGCTTGTGGCAGCTTGCATCTGGAAGAAATCCTGTTCCGTTCAGGATTGTAGGTGGCCGAAGCTGTGTGCCCGTCAGAGGGAGTTGGGCACAAAGGATGGCCTGTTTCCAGGGGTAAGTAAAGTCAGCTGCCCAGGTGCCTGATGTCAGTTTGTAGGAGGCCTTTGGCCCTCCATGGGAAGCCAGGTTTCCTGCTTGTGGCAGCTTGCATCTGGAAGAAATCCTGTTTCGTTCGGGATTGTAGGTGGCCGAGGCCAGGTGCCCGGCAGAGGGAGTTGGGCACAAAGGATGGCCTGTTTCCAGGGCTAAGTAAAGTCAGCTTTCTAGGTGCCTGATGTCAGTTTGTAGGAGGCCTTTGGCCCTCCAAGGGAAGCTTGTCTTCCTGTTTGTGGCAGCTTGGATCTGGAAGAAATCCTTTTCCGTTCGGGATTGTAAGTGGGTGAGGCCTGGTGCCCGGCAGAGGGAGTTGGGCACAAAGGATGGCCTGTTTCCAGGGGTAAGTAAAGTCAGCTCCCCAGGTGCCTGATGTAAGTTTTTAGGAGGCCTTTGGCCCTCCAAGTGAAGCCAGGCTTCCAGTTTGTGGCAGCTTGCATCTGGAAGAAATCCTGTTTCGTTCGGGATTGTAGGTGGCCGAGGCCAGGTGCCCAGCAGAGTGAGTTGGGCACAAAGGATGGGCTGTTTCCAGGGGTAAGTAAAGTCAGCTGCCCAGGTGCCTGATGTCAGTTTGCAGGTGGCTATTGGTCCTGCATGGAAAACCCAGGTTCCAAGTTGTGGCACCTTGCATCGGGAAGTAATCCTGTTCTGTTCGGGATTGTAGGTGGCCGAGGCCAGGTGCCCAGGAGAGGGAGTTGGGCACAAAGGATGGGCTGTTTCCAGGGGTAAGTAAAGTCAGCTGCCCAGGTTCCTGATGTCAGTTTGTAGGAGGACTTTGGCCTTTAAAGGGAAGCCAGGCTTCCACTTTGTGGCAGCTTGCATCTGGAAGAAATCCTGTTTCGTTCGGGATTGTAGGTGGCCGAGGCCTGGTGCCCGGCAGAGGGAGTTGGGCACAAATGATGGCCTGTTTCATGAGGAAAGTAAAGTCAGCTGGCCAGGTGCCTGATGTCAGTTTGTAGGAGGCCTTTGGCCCTCCATGGGAAGCCAGGCTTCCTGCCTGTGGCAGCTTGCATCTGGAAGAAATCCTGTTTCGTTCGGGATTGTAGGTAGCCGGAGCTACATGCAAGGCTGGGAGAGCAGGGAACAAAGGATGACCTGTTTTTAGGAGTAAGTAAAGTCAGCGGCCCAGGTGCCTGATGTCAGTTTGTAGGTGACCTTTGGCCCTCCAACGGAAGCAAGTCTTCCAGTTTGTGGCAGTTTGCATCTGGAAGAAATGCTGTTCCGTTCGGGATTGTAGGTGGCCGAGGCCAGGTGCCCGGCTGAGGGAGTTGGACACAAAGGATGGCCTGTTTCCAGGGGTAAGTAAAGTCAGCTGCCCAGGTGCCTGATGTCAGTTTAAAGGTGGCTATTGGTCCTCCATGGAAAGCATGGCTTCCAGCTTGTGGCAGCTTGCATCGGGAAGTAATCCTGTTCCGTTCGGGATTGTAGGCGGCTGAGGCCCGGTGCCCAGCAGAGGGATTTGGGCACAAATGATGGCCTGTTTCATGAGGAAAGTAAAGTCAGCTGCACAGGTGCATGATGTCAGTTTGTAGGAGGCCTTTGGTCCTCCATGGGAAGCCAGGCTTCGAGCTTGTGGCAGCTTGCATCTGGAAGAAATCCTGTTCCGTTCGGGATTGTAGGTGGCCGATGCCAGGTGCCCGGCAGAGGGAGTTGGGCACAAAGCATGGCCTGTTTCCAGGGGTAAGTAAAGTCAGCTGCCCAGGTGCCTGATGTCAGTTTGTAGGAGGCCTTTGGCCCTCCATGGGAAGCCACGTTTCCAGCTTGTGGCAGCTTGCATCTGGAAGAACTCCTGTTCCGTTCGGGATTGTAGGTGGCCGAGGCCAGGTGCCCGGCAGAGGGAGTTGGGCACAAAGGATGGCCTGTTTCCAGAAGTAAGTAAAGTCAGCGGCCCAGGTGCCTGATGTCAGTTTGTAGGAGGCCTTTGTCGCTCCAACGGAAGCCAGGCTTCCTGCTTGTGGCAGCTTGCATCTGGAAGAAATCCTGTTCTGTTCGGGATTGTAGGTGGCCGGAGCTGTGGGACCGGCAGAGGGAGATGGGCACAAATGATGGCCTGTTTCCAGGGGTAAGTAAAGTCATCTGCCCAGGTGCCTGATGTCAGTTTAAAGGTGGCAATTGGTCCTCCATGGAAAGCATGGCTTCCAGCTTGTGGCAGCTTGCATCGGGAAGTAATCCTGTTCCGTTCGTGATTGTAGGCGGCTGAGGCCAGGTGCCCAGCAGAGAGATTTGGGCACAAATGATGGCCTGTTTCATGAGGAAAGAAAAGTCAGCTGCCCAGGTGCATGATGTCAGTTTGTAGGAGGCCTTTGGCCCTCCATGGGAAGCCAGGTTTCCTGCTTGTGGCAGCTTGCATCTGGAAGAAATCCTGTTTCGTTCGGGATTGTAGGTGGCCGAGGCCAGGTGCCCGGCAGAGGGAGTTGGGCACAAAGGATGGCCTGTGTCCAGGGGTAAGTAAAGTCAGCTGTCTAGGTGCCTGATGTCAGTTTGTAGGAGGCCTTTGGCCCTCCAAGGGAAGCTTGTCTTCCTGTTTGTGGCAGCTTGGATCTGGAAGAAATCCTTTTCCGTTCGGGATTGTAGGTGGGTGAGGCCTGGTGCCCGGCAGAGGGAGTTGGGCACAAAGGATGGCCTGTTTCCAGGGGTAAGTAAAGTCAGCTCCCCAGGTGCCTGATGTAAGTTTTTAGGAGGCCTTTGGCCCTCCAAGTGAAGCCAGGCTTCCAGCTTGTGGCAGCTTGCATCGGGAAGTAATCCTGTTCCGTTCGTGATTGTAGGCGGCTGAGGCCAGGTGCCCAGCAGAGAGATTTGGGCACAAATGATGGCCTGTTTCATGAGGAAAGAAAAGTCAGCTCCCCAGGTGCCTGATGTCAGTTTGTAGGAGGCCTTTGGCGCTCCAACGGAAGCCAGGCTTCCTGCTTGTGGCAGCTTGCATCTGGAAGAAATCCTGTTCTGTTCGGGATTGTAGGTGGCCGGAGCTGTGTGCCCGGCTGAGGGAGTTGGGCACAAAGGATGGGCTTTTTCCAGGGGTAAGTAAAGTCAGCTGCCCAGGTGTCTGATGTCAGTATGTAGGAGGCCTTTGGCCCTCCAAGTGAAGCCACGTCTCCAGCTTGTGGCAGCTTGCATCTGGAAGAAATCCTGTTCCGTTCGGGATTGTAGGTGGCCAAGTCCAGGTGCCCGGCAGAGGGAGTTGGGCACAAAGGATGGCCTGTTTCCAGAAGTAAGTAAATTCAGCGGCCCAGGTGCCTGATGTCAGTTTGTAGGAGGCCTTTGGCCCTCCAAGGGAAGCAAGTCTTCCTGTTCAAGGCAGCTTGCATCTGGAAGAAATCCTGTTCCGTTCAGGATTGTAGGTGGCCGAGGCCTGGTGCCCGGCAGAGGGAGTTGGGCACAAAGGATGGCCTGTTTCCAGGGGTAAGTAAAGTCAGCTGCCCAGGTGCCTGATGTCAGTTTAAAGGTGGCTATTGGTCCTCCATGGAAAGCATGGCTTCCAGCTTGTGGCAGCTTGCATCGGGAAGTAATCCTGTTCCGTTCGGGATTGTAGACGGCTGAGGGCCGGTGCCCAGCAGAGAGATTTGGGCACAAATGATGGCCTGTTTCATGAGGAAAGAAAAGTCAGCTGCCCAGGTGCATGATGTCAGTTTGTAGGAGGCCTTTGGTCCTCCATGGGAAGACAGGCTTCCAGCTTGTGGCAGCTTGCATCGGGAAGAAATCCTGTTTCCTTCGGGATTGTAGGTGGCCGAGGCCAAGTGCCCAGCAGAGGGAGTTGGGCACAAAGGATGGGCTGTTTCCAGGGGTAAGTAAAGTCAGCTGCCCAGGTGCCTGATGTCAGTTTGTAGGAGGCCTTTGGCCCTCCATGGGAAGCCAGGCTTCCTGCTTGTGGCAGCTTGCATCTGGAAGAAATCCTGTTCCGTTCGGGATTGTAGGTGGCCGGAGCTGGGTGCCCGGCAGAGGGAGTTGGACACAAAGGATGGGCTGTTTCCAGGGGTAAGTAAAGTCAGCTGCCCAGGTGCCTGATGTCAGTTTGTAGGAGGCCTTTGGCCCTCCATGATAAGCCAGGTTTCCTGCTTGTGGCAGCTTGCATCTGGAAGAAATCCTGTTCCGTTCGGGATTGCAGGTGGCTGGAGCTGGGTGCCCGGCAGAGGGAGTTGGGCACAAATAATGGCCTGTTTCCAGGGGTAAGTAAAGTCAGCTGCCCAGGTGCATGATGTCAGTTTGTAGGAGGCCTTTGGCCCTCCATGGGAAGCCAGGCTTCCTGCTTGTGGCAGCTTGCACCTGGAAGAACTCCTGTTCCGTTCGGGATTGCAGGTGGCTGGAGCTGGGTGCCCGGCAGAGGGAGTTGGACACAAAGGATGGGCTGTTTCCAGGGGTAAGTAAAGTCAGCTGCCCAGGTGCCTGATGTCAGTTTGTAGGAGGCCTTTGGCCCTCCATGATAAGCCAGGTTTCCTGCTTGTGGCAGCTTGCATCTGGAAGAAATCCTGTTCCGTTCGGGATTGTAGGTGGCCAAGGCCTGGTGCCCGGCAGAGGGAGTTGGGCACAAAGGATGGCCTGTTTCCAGGGGTAAGTAAAGTCAGCTCCCCAGGTGCCTGATGTAAGTTTCTAGTAGGCCTTTGGCGCTCCAAGGGAAGCAAGTCTTCCTGTTCAAGGCAGATTGCATCTGGAAGAAATCCTGTTCCGTTCGGGATTGTAGGTGGCCGAGGCCAGTGTCCCGGCTGAGAGACTTGGGCACAAAGGATGGCCTGTTTCCAGGGGTAAGTAAAGTCAGCTGCCCAGGTGCCTGATGTCAGTTTGCAGGTGGCTATTGGTCCTGCATGGAAAGCCCGACTTCCAAGTTGTGGCAGCTTGCATCGGGAAGTAATCCTGTTCTGTTCGGGATTGTAGGTGGCCGAGGCCAGGTGCCCAGGAGAGGGAGTTGGGCACAAAGGATGGGCTGTTTCCAGGGGTAAGTAAAGTCAGCTGCCCAGGTTCCTGATGTCAGTTTGTAGGAGGACTTTGGCCTTTAAAGGGAAGCCAGGCTTCCACTTTGTGGCAGCTTGCATCTGGAAGAAATCCTGTTTCCTTCGGGATTGTAGGTGGCCGAGGCCTGGTGCCCGGCAGAGGGAGTTGGGCACAAATGATGGCCTTTTTCATGAGGAAAGTAAAGTCAGCTGGCCAGGTGCCTGATGTCAGTTTGTAGGAGGCCTTTGGCCCTCCATGGGAAGCCAGGCTTCCTGCCTGTGGCAGCTTGCATCTGGAAGAAATCCTGTTTCGTTCGGGATTGTAGGTAGCCGGAGCTACATGCAAGGCTGGGAGAGCAGGGAACAAAGGATGACCTGTTTTTAGGAGTAAGTAAAGTCAGCGGCCCAGGTGCCTGATGTCAGTTTGTCGGTGACCTTTGGCCCTCCAACGGAAGCAAGTCTTCCAGTTTGTGGCAGTTTGCATCTGGAAGAAATGCTGTTCCGTTCGGGATTGTAGGTGGCCGAGGCCAGGTGCCCGGCAGAGGGAGTTGGGCACAAAGGATGGCCTGTTTCCAGGGGTAAGTAAAGTCAGCTGCCCAGGTGCCTGATGTCAGTTTAAAGGTGGCTATTGGTCCTCCATGGAAAGCATGGCTTCCAGCTTGTGGCAGCTTGCATCGGGAAGTAATCCTGTTCCGTTCGGGATTGTAGGCAGCTGAGGCCCGGTGCCCAGCAGAGGGATTTGGGCACAAATGATGGCCTTTTTCATGAGGAAAGTAAAGTCAGCTGCCCAGGTGCATGATGTAAGTTTCTAGTAGGCCTTTGGCGCTCCAAGGGAAGCAAATCTTCCTGTTCAAGGCAGATTGCATCTGGAAGAAATCCTGTTCCGTTCGGGATTGTAGGTGGCCGAGGCCAGTTGCCCGGCTGAGAGAGTTGGGCACAAAGGACGGCCTGTTTCCAGGTGTAAGTAAAGTCAGCTGCCCAGGTGCCTGATGTCAGTTTAAAGGTGGCTATTGGTCCTGCATGGAAAGCCCGGCTTCCAAGTTGTGGCAGCTTGCATCGGGAAGTAATCCTGTTCTGTTCGGGATTGTAGGTGGCCGAGGCCAGGTGCCCGGCAGAGGGAGTTGGGCACAAAGGATGGGCTGTTTCCAGGGGTAAGTAAAGCCAGCTGCCCAGGTGCCTGATGTCAGTTTGTAGGAGGCCTTTGGCCCTCCATGGGAAGCCAGGTTTCCTGCTTGTGGCAGCTTACATCTGGAAGAAATCCTGTTCCGTTCGGGATTGTAGGTGGCCAAGGCCAGGTGCCTGGCAGAGGGAGTTGGGCACAAAGGATGGCCTGTTTCCAGGGGTAAGTGAAGTCAGCTCCCCAGGTGCCTGATGTCAGTTTGTAGGAGGCCTTTGGCGCTCCAACGGAATCCAGGCTTCCTGCTTGTGGCAGCTTGCATCGGGAAGTAATCCTGTTCCGTTCGGGATTGCAGGAGGCCGGAGCTGGGTGCCCGGCAGAGGGAGTTGGACACAAAGGATGGGCTGTTTCCAGGGGTAAGTAAAGTCAGCTGCCCAGGTGCCTGATGTCAGTTTGTAGGAGGCCTTTGGCCCTCCATGATAAGCCAGGTTTCCTGCTTGTGGCAGCTTGCATCTGGAAGAAATCCTGTTCCGTTCGGGATTGTAGGTGGCCAAGGCCTGGTGCCCGGCAGAGGGAGTTTGGCACAAAGGATGGCCTGTTTCCAGGGGTAAGTAAAGTCAGCTCCCCAGGTGCCTGATGTAAGTTTCTAGTAGGCCTTTGGCGCTCCAAGGGAAGCAAGTCTTCCTGTTCAAGGCAGATTGCATCTGGAAGAAATCCTGTTCCGTTCGGGATTGTAGGTGGCCGAGGCCAGTTGCCCGGCTGAGAGAGTTGGGCACAAAGGATGGCCTGTTTCCAGGGGTAAGTAAAGTCAGCTGCCCAGGTGCCTGATGTCAGTTTGCAGGTGGCTATTGTTCCTGCATGGAAAACCCGGCTTCCAAGTTGTGGCAGCTTGCATCGGGAAGTAATCCTGTTCTGTTCGGGATTGTAGGTGGCCGAGGCCAGGTGCCCAGGAGAGGGAGTTGGGCACAAAGGATGGGCTGTTTCCAGGGGTAAGTAAAGTCAGCTGCCCAGGTTCCTGATGTCAGTTTGTAGGAGGACTTTGGCCTTTAAAGGGAAGCCAGGCTTTCACTTTGTGGCAGCTTGCATCTGGAAGAAATCCTGTTTCGTTCGGGATTGTAGGTGGCCGAGGCCTGGTGCCCGGCAGAGGGAGTTGGGCACAAATGATGGCCTGTTTCATGAGGAAAGTAAAGTCAGCTGGCCAGGTGCCTGATGTCAGTTTGTAGGAGGCCTTTGGCCCTCCATGGGAAGCCAGGCTTCCTGCCTGTGGCAGCTTGCATCTGGAAGAAATCCTGTTTCGTTCGGGATTGTAGGTAGCCGGAGCTACATGCAAGGCTGGGAGAGCAGGGAACAAAGGATGACCTGTTTTTAGGAGTAAGTAAAGTCAGCGGCCCAGGTGCCTGATGTCAGTTTGTAGGTGACCTTTGGCCCTCCAACGGAAGCAAGTCTTCCAGTTTGTGGCAGTTTGCATCTGGAAGAAATGCTGTTCCGTTCGGGATTGTAGGTGGCCGAGGCCAGGTGCCCGGCTGAGGGAGTTGGGCACAAAGGATGGCCTGTTTCCAGGGGTAAGTAAAGTCAGCTGCCCAGGTGCCTGATGTCAGTTTAAAGGTGGCTATTGGTCCTCCATGGAAAGCATGGCTTCCAGCTTGTGGCAGCTTGCATCGGGAAGTAATCCTGTTCCGTTCGGGATTGTAGGCGGCTGAGGCCCGGTGCCCAGCAGAGGGATTTGGGCACAAATGATGGCCTGTTTCATGAGGAAAGTAAAGTCAGCTGCACAGGTGCATGATGTCAGTTTGTAGGAGGCCTTTGGTCCTCCATGGGAAGCCAGGCTTCGAGCTTGTGGCAGCTTGCATCAGGAAGAAATCCTGTTCCGTTCGGGATTGTAGGTGGCCGATGCCAGGTGCCCGGCAGAGGGAGTTGGGCACAAAGCATGGCCTGTTTCCAGGGGTAAGTAAAGTCAGCTGCCCAGGTGCCTGATGTCAGTTTGTAGGAGGCCTTTGGCCCTCCATGGGAAGCCACGTTTCCAGCTTGTGGCAGCTTGCATCTGGAAGAACTCCTGTTCCGTTCGGGATTGTAGGTGGCCGAGGCCAGGTGCCCGGCAGAGGGAGTTGGGCACAAAGGATGGCCTGTTTCCAGGGGTAAGTAAAGTCAGCGGCCCAGGTGCCTGATGTCAGTTTGTAGGAGGCCTTTGGCGCTCCAACGGAAGCCAGGCTTCCTGCTTGTGGCAGCTTGCATCTGGAAGAAATCCTGTTCTTTTCGGGATTGTAGGTGGCCGGAGCTGTGGGACCGGCAGAGGGAGATGGGCACAAATGATGGCCTGTTTCCAGGGGTAAGTAAAGTCAGCTGCCCAGGTGCCTGATGTCAGTTTGTAGGAGGCCTTTGGCCCTCGAAGGGAAGCAAGTCTTCCTGTTCAAGGCAGCTTGCATCTGGAAGTAATGCTGTTCCGTTCGGGATTGTAGGTGGCCGAGCCCAGTAGCCCGGCTGAGAGAGTTGGGCACAAATGATGTCCTGTTTCCAGAAGTAAGTTAAGTCAGCTGCCCAGGTGCCTGATGTCAGTTTGTAGGAGGCCTTTGGCCCTCCATGGGAAGCCAGGTTTCCTGCTTGTGGCAGCTTGCATCTGGAAGAAATCCTGTTTCGTTCGGGATTGTAGGTGGCCGAGGCCAGGTGCCCGGCAGAGGGAGTTGGGCACAAAGGATGGCCTGTTTCCAGGGGTAAGTAAAGTCAGCTCCCCAGGTGCCTGATGTAAGTTTTTTGGAGGCCTTTGGCCCTCCAAGTGAAGCCAGGCTTCCAGCTTGTGGCAGCTTGCATCTGGAAGAAATCCTGTTTCGTTCGGGATTGTAGGTGGCCGAGGCCAGGTGCCCAGCAGAGGGAGTTGGGCACAAAGGATGGGCTGTTTCAAGGGGTAAGTACAGTCAGCTGCCCAGGTGCCTGATGTCAGTTTGTAGGAGGCCTTTGGCCCTCCATGATAAGCCAGGTTTCCTGCTTGTGGCAGCTTGCATCTGGAAGAAATCCTGTTCCGTTCGGGATTGTAGGTGGCCAAGGCCTGGTGCCCGGCAGAGGGAGTTGGGCACAAAGGATGGCCTGTTTCCAGGGGTAAGTAAAGTCAGCGGCCCAGGTGCCTGATGTCAGCTTGTAGGAGGCCGTTGGCGCTACAACGGAAGCCAGGCTTCCTGCTTGTGGCAGCTTGCATCTGGAAGAAATCCTGTTCTGTTCGGGATTGTAGGTGGCCGGAGCTGTGGGCCCGGCAGAGGGAGTTGGGCACAAAGGATGGGCTGTTTCCAGGGGTAAGTACAGTCAGCTGCCCAGGTGCCTGATGTCAGTTTGTAGGAGGCCTTTGGCCCTCCATGGGAAGCCAGGTTTCCTGCTTGTGGCAGCTTGCATCTGGAAGAAATCCTGTTCCGTTCGGGATTGTAGGTGGCCGAGGCCAGGTGCCCGGCAGAGGGAGTTGGGCACAAAGGATGGCCTGTTTCCAGGGGTAAGTAAAGTCAGCTGTCTAGGTGCCTGATGTCAGTTTGTAGGAGGCCTTTGGCCCTCCAAGGGAAGCTTGTCTTCCTGTTTTTGGCAGCTTGCATCTGGAAGAAATACTTTTCCGTTCGGGATTGTAGGTGGGTGAGGCCTGGTGCCCGGCAGAGGGAGTTGGGCACAAAGGATGGCCTGTTTCCAGGGGTAAGTAAAGTCAGCTCCCCAGGTGCCTGATGTAAGTTTTTAGGAGGCCTTTGGCCCTCCAAGTGAAGCCAGGCTTCCAGTTTGTGGCAGCTTGCATCTGGAAGAAATCCTGTTTCGTTCGGGATTGTAGGTGGCCGAGGCCAGGTGCCCAGCAGAGTGAGTTGGGCACAAAGGATGGGCTGTTTCCAGGGGTAAGTAAAGTCAGCTGCCCAGGTGCCTGATGTCAGTTTGTAGGAGGCCTTCGGCCCTCCATGGGAAGCCAGGCTTCCTGCTTGTGGCAGCTTGCATCTGGAAGAAATCCTGATCCGTTCGGGATTGTCGGTGGCCGGAGCTGGGTGCCCGGCAGAGGGAGTTGGACACAAAGGATGGGCTGTTTCCAGGGGTAAGTAAAGTCAGCTGCCCAGGTGCCTGATGTCAGTTTGTAGGAGGCCTTTGGCCCTCCATGATAAGCCAGGTTTCCTGCTTAGGGCAGCTTGCATCTGGAAGAAATCCTGTTCCGTTCGGGATTGTAGGTGGCCAAGGCCTGGTGCCCGGCAGAGGGAGTTGGGCACAAAGGATGGCCTGTTTCCAGGGGTAAGTAAAGTCAGCTGTCTAGGTGCCTGATGTCAGTTTGTAGGAGGCCTTTGGCCCTCAAAGGGAAGCTTGTCTTCCTGTTTTTGGCAGCTTGCATCTGGAAGAAATACTTTTCCATTCGGGATTGTAGGTGGGTGAGGCCAGGTGCCTGGCAGAGGGAGTTGGGCACAAAGGATGGCCTGTTTCCAGGGGTAAGTAAAGTCAGCTGCCCAGGTGTCTGATGTCACTTTGTAGGAGGCCTTTGGCCCTCCAAGTGAAGCCACGTTTCCAGCTTGTGGCAGCTTGCATCTGGAAGAAATCCTGTTCCGTTCGGGATTGTAGGTGGCCAAGTCCAGGTGCCCGGCAGAGGGAGTTGGGCACAAAGGATGGCCTGTTTCCAGAAGTAAGTTAATTCAGCGGCCCAGGTGCCTGATGTCAGTTTGTAGGAGGCCTTTGGCGCTCCAACGGAAGCCAGGCTTCCTGCTTGTGGCAGCTTGCATCTGGAAGAAATCCTGTTCTGTTCGGGATTGTAGGTGGCCGGAGCTGTGGGACCGGCAGAGGGAGATGGGCACAAATGATGGCCTGTTTCCAGGGGTAAGTAAAGTCAGCTGCCCAGGTGCCTGATGTCAGTTTGTAGGAGGCCTTTGGCCCTCCAAGGGAAGCAAGTCTTCCTGTTCAAGGCAGCTTGCATCTGGAAGAAGTCCTGTTCCGTTCGGGATTGTAGACGGCTGAGGCCCGGTGCCCAGCAGAGAGATTTGGGCACAAATGATGGCCTGTTTCATGAGGAAAGAAAAGTCAGCTGCCCAGGTGCATGATGTCAGTTTGTAGGAGGCCTTTGGTCCTCCATGGGAAGCCAGGCTTCCAGCTTGTGGCAGCTTGCATCGGGAAGAAATCCTGTTTCGTTCGGGATTGTAGGTGGCCGATGCCAGGTGCCCGGCAGAGGGAGTTGGGCACAAAGGATGGCCTGTTTCCAGGGGTAAGTAAAGTCAGCAGCCCAGGTGCCTGATGTCAGTTTGTAGGAGGCCTTTGGAGCTCCTACGGTAGCCAGGCTTCCTGCTTGTGGCAGCTTGCATCGGGAAGAAATCCTGTTCCGTTCAAGATTGTAGGTGGCCGGAGCTGTGTGCCCGGCAGAGGGAGCTGGGCACAAAGGATGGCCTGTTTCCAGGGGTAAGTAAAGTCAGCTGCCCAGGTGCCTGATGTCAGTTTGTAGGAGGCCTTTGGCCCTCCAAGGGAAGCTTGTCTTCCTGTTTGTGGCAGCTTGCATCTGGAAGAAATCCTTTTCCGTTCGGGATTGTAGGTGGGTGAGGCCTGGTGCCCGGCAGAGGGAGTTGGGCACAAAGGATGGCCTGTTTCCAGGGGTAAGTAAAGTCAGCTCCCCAGGTGCCTGATGTAAGTTTTTAGGAGGCCTTTGGCTCTCCAAGTGAAGCCAGGCTTCCAGCTTGTGGCAGCTTGCATCTGGAAGAAATCCTGTTTCGTTCGGGATTGTAGGTGGCCGAGGCCAGGTGCCCAGCAGAGGGAGTTGGGCACAAAGGATGGGCTGTTTCCAGGGGTAAGTAAAGTCAGCTGCCCAGGTGCCTGATGTCAGTTTGTAGGAGGCCTTTGGCCCTCCAAGTGAAGCCAGGCTTCCTGCTTGTGGCAGCTTGCATCTGGAAGAAATCCTGTTCCGTTCGGGATTGTAGGTGGCCGGAGCTGGGTGCCCGGCAGAGGGAGTTGGACACAAAGGATGGGCTGTTTCCAGGGGTAAGTAAAGTCAGCTGCCCAGGTGCCTGATGTCAGTTTGTAGGAGGCCTTTGGCCCTCCATGATAAGCCAGGTTTCCTGCTTGTGGCAGCTTGCATCTGGAAGAAATCCTGTTCCGTTCGGGATTATAGGTGGCCAAGGCCTGGTGCCCGGCAGAGGAAGTTGGGCACAAAGGATGGCCTGTTTCCAGAAGTAAGTAAAGTCAGCTGTCTAGGTGCCTGATGTCAGTTTGTAGGAGGCCTTTGGCACTCCAAGGGAAGCTTGTCTTCCTGTTTGTGGCAGCTTGGATCTGGAAGAAATCCTTTTCCGTTCGGGATTGTAGGTGGGTGAGGCCTGGTGCCCGGCAGAGGGAGTTGGGCACAAAGGATGGCCTGTTTCCAGGGGTAAGTAAAGTCAGCTCCCCAGGTGCCTGATGTAAGTTTTTAGGAGGCCTTTGGCTCTCCAAGTGAAGCCAGGCTTCCAGCTTGTGGCAGCTTGCATCTGGAAGAAATCCTGTTTCGTTCGGGATTGTAGGTGGCCGAGGCCAGGTGCCCAGCAGAGGGAGTTGGGCACAAAGGATGGGCTGTTTCCAGGGGTAAGTAAAGTCAGCTGCCCAGGTGCCTGATGTCAGTTTGTAGGAGGCCTTTGGCCCTCCAAGTGAAGCCAGGCTTCCTGCTTGTGGCAGCTTGCATCTGGAAGAAATCCTGTTCCGTTCGGGATTGTAGGTGGCCGGAGCTGGGTGCCCGGCAGAGGGAGTTGGACACAAAGGATGGGCTGTTTCCAGGGGTAAGTAAAGTCAGCTGCCCAGGTGCCTGATGTCAGTTTGTAGGAGGCCTTTGGCCCTCCATGATAAGCCAGGTTTCCTGCTTGTGGCAGCTTGCATCTGGAAGAAATCCTGTTCCGTTCGGGATTATAGGTGGCCAAGGCCTGGTGCCCGGCAGAGGAAGTTGGGCACAAAGGATGGCCTGTTTCCAGAAGTAAGTAAAGTCAGCTGTCTAGGTGCCTGATGTCAGTTTGTAGGAGGCCTTTGGCACTCCAAGGGAAGCTTGTCTTCCTGTTTGTGGCAGCTTGGATCTGGAAGAAATCCTTTTCCGTTCGGGATTGTAGGTGGGTGAGGCCTGGTGCCCGGCAGAGGGAGTTGGGCACAAAGGATGGCCTGTTTCCAGGGGTAAGTAAAGTCAGCTCCCCAGGTGCCTGATGTAAGTTTTTAGGAGGCCTTTGGCCCTCCAAGTGAAGCCAGGTTCCCTGCTTGTGGCAGCTTGCATCTGGAAGAAATCCTGTTCCGTTCGGGATTGTAGGTGGCCGAGGCCAGGTGCCCGGCAGAGGGAGTTGGGCACAAAGGATGGCCTGTTTCCAGGGGTAAGTAAAGTCAGCTGTCTAGGTGCCTGATGTCAGTTTGTAGGAGGCCTTTGGCCCTCCAAGGGAAGCTTGTCTTCCTGTTTTTGGCAGCTTGCATCTGGAAGAAATACTTTTCCGTTCGGTATTGTAGGTGGGTGAGGCCTGGTGCCTGGCATAGGGAGTTGGGCACAAAGGATGGTCTGTTTCCAGGGGTAAGTAAAGTCAGCTGCCCAGGTGTCTGATGTCAGTTTGTAGGAGGCCTTTGGCCCTCCAAGTGAAGCCACGTTTCCAGCTTGTGGCAGCTTGCATCTGGAAGAAATCCTGTTCCGTTCGGGATTGTAGGTGGCCGAGTCCAGGTGCCAAGCAGAGGGAGTTGGGCACAAAGGATGGCCTATTTCCAGAAGTAAGTAAATTCAGCGGCCCAGGTGCCTGATGTCAGTTTGTAGGAGGCCTTTGGCGCTCCAACGGAAGCCAGGCTTCCTGCTTGTGGCAGCTTGCATCTGGAAGAAATCCTGTTCTGTTCGGGATTGTAGGTGGCCGGAGCTGTGGGACCGGCAGAGGGAGATGGGCACAAATGATGGCCTGTTTCCAGGGGTAAGTAAAGTCAGCTGCCCAGGTGCCTGATGTCAGTTTGTAGGAGGCCTTTGGCCCTCCAAGGGAAGCAACTCTTCCTGTTCAAGGCAGCTTGCATCTGGAAGAAATGCTGTTCCGTTCGGGATTGTAGGTGGCCGAGGCCCAGTAGCCCGGCTGAGAGAGTTGGGCACAAATGATGTCCTGTTTCCAGAAGTAAGTTAAGTCAGCTGCCCAGGTTCCTGATGTCAGTTTGTAGGAGGCCTTTGGCCCTCCATGATAAGCCAGGTTTCCTGCTTGTGGCAGCTTGCATCTGGAAGAAATCCTGTTCCGTTCAGGATTGTAGGTGGCCGAAGCTGTGTGCCCGGCAGAGGGAGTTGGGCACAAAGGATGGCCTGTTTCCAGGGGTAAGTAGAGTCAGCTGCCCAGGTGCCTGATGTCAGTTTGTAGGAGGCCTTTGGCCCTCCATGGGAAGCCAGGTTTCCTGCTTGTGGCAGCTTGCATCTGGAAGAAATCCTGTTTCGTTCGGGATTGTAGGTGGCCGAGGCCAGGTGCCCGGCAGAGGGAGTTGGGCACAAAGGATGGCCTGTTTCCAGGGGTAAGTAAAGTCAGCTTTCTAGGTGCCTGATGTCAGTTTGTAGGAGGCCTTTGGCCCTCCAAGGGAAGCTTGTCTTCCTGTTTGTGGCAGCTTGGATCTGGAAGAAATCCTTTTCCGTTCGGGATTGTAGGTGGGTGAGGCCTGGTGCCCGGCAGAGGGAGTTGGGCACAAAGGATGGCCTGTTTCCAGGGGTAAGTAAAGTCAGCTCCCCAGGTGCCTGATGTAAGTTTTTAGGAGGCCTTTGGCCCTCCAAGTGAAGCCAGGCTTCCAGTTTGTGGCAGCTTGCATCTGGAAGAAATCCTGTTTCGTTCGGGATTGTAGGTGGCCGAGGCCAGGTGCCCAGCAGAGTGAGTTGGGCACAAAGGATGGGCTGTTTCCAGGGGTAAGTAAAGTCAGCTGCCCAGGTGCCTGATGTCAGTTTTTAGGAGGCCTTCGGCCCTCCATGGGAAGCCAGGCTTCCTGCTTGTGGCAGCTTGCATCTGGAAGAAATCCTGTTCCGTTCGGGATTGTCGGTGGCCGGAGCTGGGTGCCCGGCAGAGGGAGTTGGACACAAAGGATGGGCTGTTTCCAGGGGTAAGTAAAGTCAGCTGCCCAGGTGCCTGATGTCAGTTTGTAGGAGGCCTTTGGCCCTCCATGATAAGCCAGGTTTCCTGCTTGTGGCAGCTTGCATCTGGAAGAAATCCTGTTCCGTTCGGGATTGTAGGTGGCCAAGGCCTGGTGCCCGGCAGAGGGAGTTGGGCACAAAGGATGGCCTGTTTCCAGGGGTAAGTAAAGTCAGCTGTCTAGGTGCCTGATGTCAGTTTGTAGGAGGCCTTTGGCCCTCAAAGGGAAGCTTGTCTTCCTGTTTTTGGCAGCTTGCATCTGGAAGAAATACTTTTCCATTCGGGATTGTAGGTGGGTGAGGCCAGGTGCCTGGCAGAGGGAGTTGGGCACAAAGGATGGCCTGTTTCCAGGGGTAAGTAAAGTCAGCTGCCCAGGTGTCTGATGTCAGTTTGTAAGAGGCCTTTGGCCCTCCAAGTGAAGCCACGTTTCCAGCTTGTGGCAGCTTGCATCTGGAAGAAATCCTGTTCCGTTCGGGATTGTAGGTGGCCAAGTCCAGGTGCCCGGCAGAGGGAGTTGGGCACAAAGGATGGCCTGTTTCCAGAAGTAAGTAAATTCAGCGGCCCAGGTGCCTGATGTCAGTTTGTAGGAGGCCTTTGGCGCTCCAACGGAAGCCAGGCTTCCTGCTTGTGGCAGCTTGCATCTGGAAGAAATCCTGTTCTGTTCGGGATTGTAGGTGGCCGGAGCTGTGGGACCGGCAGAGGGAGATGGGCACAAATGATGGCCTGTTTCCAGGGGTAAGTAAAGTCAGCTGCCCAGGTGCCTGATGTCAGTTTGTAGGAGGCCTTTGGCCCTCCAAGGGAAGCAAGTCTTCCTGTTCAAGGCAGCTTGCATCTGGAAGAAATCCTGTTCCGTTCGGGATTGTAGACGGCTGAGGCCCGGTGCCCAGCAGAGAGATTTGGGCACAAATGATGGCCTGTTTCATGAGGAAAGAAAAGTCAGCTGCCCAGGTGCATGATGTCAGTTTGTAGGAGGCCTTTGGTCCTCCATGGGAAGCCAGGCTTCCAGCTTGTGGCAGCTTGCATCGGGAAGAAATCCTGTTTCGTTCGGGATTGTAGGTGGCCGATGCCAGGTGCCCGGCAGAGGGAGTTGGGCACAAAGGATGGCCTGTTTCCAGGGGTAAGTAAAGTCAGCGGCCCAGGTGCCTGATGTCAGTTTGTAGGAGGCCTTTGGCGCTCCAACGGAAGCCAGGCTTCCTGCTTGTGGCAGCTTGCATCTGGAAGAAATCCTGTTCCGTTCAAGATTGTAGGTGGCCGGAGCTGTGTGCCCGGCTGAGGGAGTTGGGCACAAAGGATGGGCTGTTTCCAGGGGTAAGTACAGTCAGCTGCCCAGGTGCCTGATGTCAGTTTGTAGGAGGCCTTTGGTCCTCCATGGGAAGCCAGGCTTCCAGCTTGTGGCAGCTTGCATCGGGAAGAAATCCTGTTTCGTTCGGGATTGTAGGTGGCCGATGCCAGGTGCCCGGCAGAGGGAGTTGGGCACAAAGGATGGCCTGTTTCCAGGGGTAAGTAAAGTCAGCGGCCCAGGTGCCTGATGTCAGTTTGTAGGAGGCCTTTGGAGCTCCAACGGAAGCCAGGCTTCCTGCTTGTGGCAGCTTGCATCGGGAAGAAATCCTGTTCCGTTCAAGATTGTAGGTGGCCGGAGCTGTGTGCCCGGCAGAGGGAGCTGGGCACAAAGGATGGCCTGTTTCCAGGGGTAAGTAAAGTCAGCTGTCTAGGTGCCTGATGTCAGTTTGTAGGAGGCCTTTGGCCCTCCAAGGGAAGCTTGTCTTCCTGTTTGTGGCAGCTTGCATCTGGAAGAAATCCTTTTCCGTTCGGGATTGTAGGTGGGTGAGGCCTGGTGCCCGGCAGAGGGAGTTGGGCACAAAGGATGGCCTGTTTCCAGGGGTAAGTAAAGTCAGCTGCCCAGGTGCCTGATGTCAGTTTGTAGGAGGCCTTTGGCCCTCCATGATAAGCCAGGTTTCCTGCTTGTGGCAGCTTGCATCTGGAAGAAATCCTGTTCCGTTCGGGATTATAGGTGGCCAAGGCCTGGTGCCCGGCAGAGGGAGTTGGGCACAAAGGATGGCCTGTTTCCAGAAGTAAGTAAAGTCAGCTGTCTAGGTGCCTGATGTCAGTTTGTAGGAGGCCTTTGGCACTCCAAGGGAAGCTTGTCTTCCTGTTTGTGGCAGCTTGGATCTGGAAGAAATCCTTTTCCGTTCGGGATTGTAGGTGGGTGAGGCCTGGTGCCCGGCAGAGGGAGTTGGGCACAAAGGATGGCCTGTTTCCAGGGGTAAGTAAAGTCAGCTGCCCAGGTGCCTGATGTCAGTTTGTAGGAGGCCTTTGGCCCTCCAAGGGAAGCAAGTCTTCCTGTTCAAGGCAGCTTGCATATGGAAGTAATGCTGTTCCGTTCGTTATTGTAGGTGGCCGAGCCCAGTAGCCCGGCTGAGAGAGTTGGGCACAAATTATGTCCTGTTTCTAGAAGTAAGTTAAGTCAGCTGCCCAGGTGCCTGATGTCAGTTTGTAGGAGGCCTTTGGCCCTCCATGATAAGCCAGGTTTCCTGCTTGTGGCAGCTTGCATCTGGAAGAAATCCTGTTCCGTTCAGGATTGTAGGTGGCCGAGGCCTGGTGCCCGGCAGAGGGAGTTGGGCACAAAGGATGGCCTGTTTCCAGGGGTAAGAAAAGTCAGCTGCCCAGGTGCCTGATGTCAGTTTGTAGGAGGCCTTTGGCCCTCCATGGGAAGCCAGGTTTCCTGCTTGTGGCAGCTTGCATCTGGAAGAAATCCTGTTTCGTTCGGGATTGTAGGTGGCCGAGGCCAGGTGCCCGGCAGAGGGAGTTGGGCACAAAGGATGGCCTGTTTCCAGGGGTAAGTAAAGTCAGCTCCCCAGGTGCCTGATGTAAGTTTTTTGGAGGCCTTTGGCCCTCCAAGTGAAGCCAGGCTTCCAGCTTGTGGCAGCTTGCATCTGGAAGAAATCCTGTTTCCTTCGGGATTGTAGGTGGCCGAGGCCAGGTGCCCAGCAGAGTGAGTTGGGCACAAAGGATGGGCTGTTTCCAGGGGTAAGTAAAGTCAGCTGCCCAGGTGCCTGATGTCAGTTTGTAGGAGGCCTTCGGCCCTCCATGGGAAGCCAGGCTTCCTGCTTGTGGCAGCTTGCATCTGGAAGAAATCCTGTTCCGTTCGGGATTGTAGGTGGCCGGAGCTGGGTGCCCGGCAGAGGGAGTTGGACACAAAGGATGGGCTGTTTCCAGGGGTAAGTAAAGTCAGCTGCCCAGGTGCCTGATATCAGTTTGTAGGAGGCCTTTGGCCCTCCATGATAAGCCAGGTTTCCTGCTTGTGGCAGCTTGCATCTGGAAGAAATCCTGTTCCGTTCGGGATTGTAGGTGGCCGAGGCCTGGTGCCCGGCAGAGGGAGTTGGGCACAAAGGATGGCCTGTTTCCAGGGGTAAGTAAAGTCAGCTGCCCAGGTGCCTGATGTCAGTTTGCAGGTGGCTATTGGTCCTGCATGGAAAACCCAGGTTCCAAGTTGTGGCACCTTGCATCGGGAAGTAATCCTGTTCTGTTCGGGATTGTAGGTGGCCGAGGCCAGGTGCCCAGGAGAGGGAGTTGGGCACAAAGGATGGGCTGTTTCCAGGGGTAAGTAAAGTCAGCTGCCCAGGTTCCTGATGTCAGTTTGTAGGAGGACTTTGGCCTTTAAAGGGAAGCCAGGCTTCCACTTTGTGGCAGCTTGCATCTGGAAGAAATCCTGTTTCGTTCGGGATTGTGGGTGGCCGAGGCCTGGTGCCCGGCAGAGGGAGTTGGGCACAAATGATGGCCTGTTTCATGAGGAAAGTAAAGTCAGCTGGCCAGGTGCCTGATGTCAGTTTGTAGGAGGCCTTTGGCCCTCCATGGGAAGCCAGGCTTCCTGCCTGTGGCAGCTTGCATCTGGAAGAAATCCTGTTTCGTTCGGGATTGTAGGTAGCCGGAGCTACATGCAAGGCTGGGAGAGCAGGGAACAAAGGATGACCTGTTTTTAGGAGTAAGTAAAGTCAGCGGCCCAGGTGCCTGATGTCAGTTTGTAGGTGACCTTTGGCCCTCCAACGGAAGCAAGTCTTCCAGTTTGTGGCAGTTTGCATCTGGAAGAAATGCTGTTCCGTTCGGGATTGTAGGTGGCCGAGGCCAGGTGCCCGGCTGAGGGAGTTGGACACAAAGGATGGGCTGTTTCCAGGGGTAAGTAAAGTCAGCTGCCCAGGTGCCTGATATCAGTTTGTAGGAGGCCTTTGGCCCTCCATGATAAGCCAGGTTTCCTGCTTGTGGCAGCTTGCATCTGGAAGAAATCCTGTTCCGTTCGGGATTGTAGGTGGCCGAGGCCTGGTGCCCGGCAGAGGGAGTTGGGCACAAAGGATGGCCTGTTTCCAGGGGTAAGTAAAGTCAGCTGCCCAGGTGCCTGATGTCAGTTTGCAGGTGGCTATTGGTCCTGCATGGAAAACCCAGGTTCCAAGTTGTGGCTCCTTGCATCGGGAAGTAATCCTGTTCTGTTCGGGATTGTAGGTGGCCGAGGCCAGGTGCCCAGGAGAGGGAGTTGGGCACAAAGGATGGGCTGTTTCCAGGGGTAAGTAAAGTCAGCTGCCCAGGTTCCTGATGTCAGTTTGTAGGAGGACTTTGGCCTTTAAAGGGAAGCCAGGCTTCCACTTTGTGGCAGCTTGCATCTGGAAGAAATCCTGTTTCGTTCGGGATTGTAGGTGGCCGAGGCCTGGTGCCCGGCAGAGGGAGTTGGGCACAAATGATGGCCTGTTTCATGAGGAAAGTAAAGTCAGCTGGCCAGGTGCCTGATGTCAGTTTGTAGGAGGCCTTTGGCCCTCCATGGGAAGCCAGGCTTCCTGCCTGTGGCAGCTTGCATCTGGAAGAAATCCTGTTTCGTTCGGGATTGTAGGTAGCCGGAGCTACATGCAAGGCTGGGAGAGCAGGGAACAAAGGATGACCTGTTTTTAGGAGTAAGTAAAGTCAGCGGCCCAGGTGCCTGATGTCAGTTTGTAGGTGACCTTTGGCCCTCCAACGGAAGCAAGTCTTCCAGTTTGTGGCAGTTTGCATCTGGAAGAAATGCTGTTCCGTTCGGGATTGTAGGTGGCCGAGGCCAGGTGCCCGGCTGAGGGAGTTGGACACAAAGGATGGCCTGTTTCCAGGGGTAAGTAAAGTCAGCTGCCCAGGTGCCTGATGTCAGTTTAAAGGTGGCTATTGGTCCTCCATGGAAAGCATGGCTTCCAGCTTGTGGCAGCTTGCATCGGGAAGTAATCCTGTTCCGTTCGGGATTGTAGGCGGCTGAGGCCCGGTGCCCAGCAGAGGGATTTGGGCACAAATGATGGCCTGTTTCATGAGGAAAGTAAAGTCAGCTGCACAGGTGCATGATGTCAGTTTGTAGGAGGCCTTTGGTCCTCCATGGGAAGCCAGGCTTCGAGCTTGTGGCAGCTTGCATCAGGAAGAAATCCTGTTCCGTTCGGGATTGTAGGTGGCCGATGCCAGGTGCCCGGCAGAGGGAGTTGGGCACAAAGCATGGCCTGTTTCCAGGGGTAAGTAAAGTCAGCTGCCCAGGTGCCTGACGTCAGTTTGTAGGAGGCCTTTGGCCCTCCATGGGAAGCCACGTTTCCAGCTTGTGGCAGCTTGCATCTGGAAGAACTCCTGTTCCGTTCGGGATTGTAGGTGGCCGAGGCCAGGTGCCCGGCAGAGGGAGTTGGGCACAAAGGATGGCCTGTTTCCAGAAGTAAGTAAAGTCAGCGGCCCAGGTGCCTGATGTCAGTTTGTAGGAGGCCTTTGGCGCTCCAACGGAAGCCAGGCTTCCTGCTTGTGGCAGCTTGCATCTGGAAGAAATCCTGTTCTGTTCGGGATTGTAGGTGGCCGGAGCTGTGGGACCGGCAGAGGGAGATGGGCACAAATGATGGCCTGTTTCCAGGGGTAAGTAAAGTCAGCTGCCCAGGTGCCTGATGTCAGTTTGTAGGAGGCCTTTGGCCCTCCAAGGGAAGCAAGTCTTCCTGTTCAAGGCAGCTTGCATATGGAAGTAATGCTGTTCCGTTCGGGATTGTAGGTGGCCGAGCCCAGTAGCCCGGCTGAGAGAGTTGGGCACAAATGATGTCCTGTTTCTAGAAGTAAGTTAAGTCAGCTGCCCAGGTGCCTGATGTCAGTTTGTAGGAGGCCTTTGGCCCTCCATGATAAGCCAGGTTTCCTGCTTGTGGCAGCTTGCATCTGGAAGAAATCCTGTTCCGTTCAGGATTGTAGGTGGCCGAGGCCTGGTGCCCGGCAGAGGGAGTTGGGCACAAATGATGGCCTGTTTCCAGGGGTAAGTAAAGTCAGCTGCCCAGGTGCCTGATGTCAGTTTGTAGGAGGCCTTTGGCCCTCCATGGGAAGCCAGGTTTCCTGCTTGTGGCAGCTTGCATCTGGAAGAAATCCTGTTTCGTTCGGGATTGTAGGTGGCCGAGGCCAGGTGCCCGGCAGAGGGAGTTGGGCACAAAGGATGGCCTGTTTCCAGGGGTAAGTAAAGTCAGCTCCCCAGGTGCCTGATGTAAGTTTTTTGGAGGCCTTTGGCCCTCCAAGTGAAGCCAGGCTTCCAGCTTGTGGCAGCTTGCATCTGGAAGAAATCCTGTTTCCTTCGGGATTGTAGGTGGCCGAGGCCAGGTGCCCAGCAGAGGGAGTTGGGCACAAAGGATGGGCTGTTTCCAGGGGTAAGTAAAGTCAGCTGCCCAGGTGCCTGATGTCAGTTTGTAGGAGGCCTTCGGCCCTCCATGGGAAGCCAGGCTTCCTGCTTGTGGCAGCTTGCATCTGGAAGAAATCCTGTTCCGTTCGGGATTGTAGGTGGCCGGAGCTGGGTGCCCGGCAGAGGGAGTTGGACACAAAGGATGGGCTGTTTCCAGGGGTAAGTAAAGTCAGCTGCCCAGGTGCCTGATATCAGTTTGTAGGAGGCCTTTGGCCCTCCATGATAAGCCAGGTTTCCTGCTTGTGGCAGCTTGCATCTGGAAGAAATCCTGTTCCGTTCGGGATTGTAGGTGGCCGAGGCCTGGTGCCCGGCAGAGGGAGTTGGGCACAAAGGATGGCCTGTTTCCAGGGGTAAGTAAAGTCAGCTGCCCAGGTGCCTGATGTCAGTTTGCAGGTGGCTATTGGTCCTGCATGGAAAACCCAGGTTCCAAGTTGTGGCACCTTGCATCTGGAAGAAAACCTGTTCTGTTCGGGATTGTAGGTGGCCGACGCCAGGTGCCCAGGAGAGGGAGTTGGGCACAAAGGATGGGCTGTTTCCAGGGGTAAGTAAAGTCAGCTGCCCAGGTTCCTGATGTCAGTTTGTAGGAGGACTTTGGCCTTTAAAGGGAAGCCAGGCTTCCACTTTGTGGCAGCTTGCATCTGGAAGAAATCCTGTTTCGTTCGGGATTGTAGGTGGCCGAGGCCTGGTGCCCGGCAGAGGGAGTTGGGCACAAATGATGGCCTGTTTCATGAGGAAAGTAAAGTCAGCTGGCCAGGTGCCTGATGTCAGTTTGTAGGAGGCCTTTGGCCCTCCATGGGAAGCCAGGCTTCCTGCCTGTGGCAGCTTGCATCTGGAAGAAATCCTGTTTCGTTCGGGATTGTAGGTAGCCGGAGCTACATGCAAAGGCTGGGAGAGCAGGGAACAAAGGATGACCTGTTTTTAGGAGTAAGTAAAGTCAGCGGCCCAGGTGCCTGATGTCAGTTTGTAGGTGACCTTTGGCCCTCCAACGGAAGCAAGTCTTCCAGTTTGTGGCAGTTTGCATCTGGAAGAAATGCTGTTCCGTTCGGGATTGTAGGTGGCCGAGGCCAGGTGCCCGGCTGAGGGAGTTGGACACAAAGGATGGCCTGTTTCCAGGGGTAAGTAAAGTCAGCTGCCCAGGTGCCTGATGTCAGTTTAAAGGTGGCTATTGGTCCTCCATGGAAAGCATGGCTTCCAGCTTGTGGCAGCTTGCATCGGGAAGTAATCCTGTTCCGTTCGGGATTGTAGGCGGCTGAGGCCCGGTGCCCAGCAGAGGGATTTGGGCACAAATGATGGCCTGTTTCATGAGGAAAGTAAAGTCAGCTGCACAGGTGCATGATGTCAGTTTGTAGGAGGCCTTTGGTCCTCCATGGGAAGCCAGGCTTCGAGCTTGTGGCAGCTTGCATCAGGAAGAAATCCTGTTCCGTTCGGGATTGTAGGTGGCCGATGCCAGGTGCCCGGCAGAGGGAGTTGGGCACAAAGCATGGCCTGTTTCCAGGGGTAAGTAAAGTCAGCTGCCCAGGTGCCTGATGTCAGTTTGTAGGAGGCCTTTGGCCCTCCATGGGAAGCCACGTTTCCAGCTTGTGGCAGCTTGCATCTGGAAGAACTCCTGTTCCGTTCGGGATTGTAGGTGGCCGAGGCCAGGTGCCCGGCAGAGGGAGTTGGGCACAAAGGATGGCCTGTTTCCAGAAGTAAGTAAAGTCAGCGGCCCAGGTGCCTGATGTCAGTTTGTAGGAGGCCTTCGGCCCTCCATGGGAAGCCAGGCTTCCTGCTTGTGGCAGCTTGCATCTGGAAGAAATCCTGTTCCGTTCGGGATTGTAGGTGGCCGGAGCTGGGTGCCCGCAGAGGGAGTTGGACACAAAGGATGGGCTGTTTCCAGGGGTAAGTAAAGTCAGCTGCCCAGGTGCCTGATATCAGTTTGTAGGAGGCCTTTGGCCCTCCATGATAAGCCAGGTTTCCTGCTTGTGGCAGCTTGCATCTGGAAGAAATCCTGTTCCGTTCGGGATTGTAGGTGGCCGAGGCCTGGTGCCCGGCAGAGGGAGTTGGGCACAAAGGATGGCCTGTTTCCAGGGGTAAGTAAAGTCAGCTGCCCAGGTGCCTGATGTCAGTTTGCAGGTGGCTATTGGTCCTGCATGGAAAACCCAGGTTCCAAGTTGTGGCACCTTGCATCGGGAAGTAATCCTGTTCTGTTCGGGATTGTAGGTGGCCGAGGCCAGGTGCCCAGGAGAGGGAGTTGGGCACAAAGGATGGGCTGTTTCCAGGGGTAAGTAAAGTCAGCTGCCCAGGTTCCTGATGTCAGTTTGTAGGAGGACTTTGGCCTTTAAAGGGAAGCCAGGCTTCCACTTTGTGGCAGCTTGCATCTGGAAGAAATCC
>NW_027094877.1:0-46934 GCF_029207755.1 Chamaea fasciata | reverse complement strand
GGCCTGCAAAAAACTGACATCAGGCACCTGGGCAGCTGACTTTACTTACCCCTGGAAACAGGCCATCCTTTGTGCCGTACTCCCTCTGCCGGGCACCTGGCCTCGGCCACCAACAATCTCGAACGGAACAGGATTTCTTCCAGATGCAAGCTGCCACAAACTGGAAGACTTGCTTTCTTTGGAGGGCCAAAGGCCTCCTACAAACTGACACCAAACACCTGGGCAGCTGACTTTACTTACCCCTGGAAACAGGCCATCCTTTGTTCCCAACTCCCTCTGCCGGGCACCAGGCCTCGGCCACCTACGATCCTAAACGGAACTAGATTTCTTCCAGATGCAAACTGCCACAAACTGGAAGACTAGTTTCCCTTGGAGGGCCAAAGGCCTGCTACAAACTGACATCAGGCACCTGGGCAGCTGACTTTACTTACCCCTGGAAACAGGCCATCCTTTGTTCCCAACTCCCGCAGCAGGGCACCAGGCCTCGGCCACCTACGATCCCAAACGGAACAGGATTTCTTCCAGATGCAAGCTGCCACAAGCTGGAAGCCTGGCTGCACTTGGAGGGACAAATGCCTCCTACAAACTGACATCAGGCACCTGGGCAGCTGACTTTACTTACCCCTGGAAACAGGCCATCCTTTGTGCCCAACTCCTTCTGCCGGGCACCTGGCCTCGGCCACTTACAATCCCAAACGGGACAGGATTTCTTCCAGATGCAAGCTGCCGCAAGCTGGAAGCCTGGCTTCCCTTGGAGGGCCAAAGGCCTCCTACAAACTGACATCAGGCCCCTGGGCAGCTGACTTTACTTACCCCTGGAAACAGGCCATCCTTTGTGCCCAACTCCCTCTGCCGGGCACCTGGCCTCGGCCACCTACGATCCCAAACGGAACAGGATTTCTTAAAGATGCAAGCTGCCACAAGCAGGAAACCTGGCTTCCCATGGAGCGCCAAAGGCCTCCTACAAACTGACATCAGGCACCTGGGCAGCTGACTTTACTTACCCCTAAAAACAGGCCATCCTTTGTTCCCAACTCCCTCTGCCGGGCACCCAACTTCAGCCACCTACAGTCTTGAACGGAACAGGATTTTTTCCAGATGCAAGCTGCCTTGAACAGGAAGACAAGCATCACTTGGAGGGCCATAAACCTGCAACAAACTGACACAGGCACCTGGGCAGCTGACTTTACTTACCCCTGAAAACAGGCCATCCTTTGTGCCCTACTCCCTCTGCCGGGCACCTATCCTCGGACACCAACAATCTCGAACGGAACAGGATTTCTTCCAGATGCAAGCTGCCACAAACTGGAAGACTTGCTTTCCTTGGAGGGCCAAAGGCCTCCTACAAACTGACACCAAACACCTGGGCAGCTGACTTTACTTACCCCTGGAAACAGGCCATCCTTTGTTCCCAACTCCCTCTGCCGGGCACCAGGCCTCGGCCACCTATGATACCGAACGGAACAGGATTTCTTCCAGATGCAAGCTGCCACAAACTGGAAGACTAGTTTCCCTTGGAGGGCCAAAAGCCTGCTACAAACTGACATCAGGCACCTGGGCAGCTGACTTTACTTACCCCTGGAAACAGGCCATCCTTTGTGCCCAACTCCCTCTGCCGGGCACCTAGCCTCGGACACCTACAATCCCGAACGGAACAGCATTTCTTCCAGATGCAAGCTGCCACAAGCTGGAAGCCTGGCTTCCCATGGAGGGCCAAAGGCCTGCTACAAACTGACATCAGACACCTGGGCAGCTGACTTTACTAACCCCTGGAAAGAGGCCATCATTTGTGCCCAACTCCCTCTGCCGGGCACCCGGCTTCGGGAACCTAAAATCTTGAACGGAACAGGATTTTTTCCAGATGCAAGCTGCATTGAACAGGAAGACTAGCATCACTTGGAGAGCCAAAGGCCTGCTACAAACTGACATCAGGCACCTGGGCAGCTGACTTTACTTACCCCTGGAAACAGGCCATCATTTGTGCCCAACTCCCTCTGCTGGGCACCTGGCCTTGGCAACCTACAATCCCGAACGAAACAGGATTTCTTCCAGATGGAAGCTGCCACAAACTGGAAGACTAGATTCCCTTAGAGGGCCAAAGGCCTCCTACAAACTGACATCAGGCATCTGGGCAGCTGACTTTACTTACCCCTGGAAACAGGCCATCTTTGTGCCCAACTCCCTCTGCCGGGCACCAGGCCTCGGCCACCTACAATCCCGAACGGAACAGGATTACTTCCAGATGCAAGCAGCCACAAGCTGGAAGCCTGGCTTCCCTTGGAGGGCCAAAGGCCTCCTACAAACTGACATCAGGCACCTGGGCAGATGACTTTACTTACCCCTGGAAACAGGCCATCATTTGTGCCCAACTCCTTCTGCCGGGCACCTGGCCTCGGCCACCTACAATCCCAAACGGGACAGGATTTCTTCCAGATGCAAGCTGCCGCAAGCTGGAAGCCTGGCTTCCCTTGGAGGGCCAAAGGCCTCCTACAAACTGACATCAGGCCCCTGGGCAGCTGACTTTACTTACCCCTGGAAACAGGCCATCCTTTGTGCCCAACTCCCTCTGCCGGGCACCAGGCCCCGGCCACCTACAATCCCAAACGGAACAGGATTTCTTCAAGATGCAAGCTGCCACAAGCTGGAAGCCTGGCTTCCCTTGGAGGGCCAAAGGCCTCCTACAAACTGACATCAGGCACCTGGGCAGCTGACTTTACTTACCCCTGGAAAAAGGCCATCCTTTGTGCCCAACTCCCTCTGCCGGGCACCTGGCCTAGGCCACCTACGATCCCAAACGGAACAGGATTTCTTAAAGATGCAAGCAGCCACAAGCAGGAAGCCTGGCTTCCCATGGAGGGCCAAAGGCCTGCTACAAACTGACATCAGGCACCTGGGCAGCTGACTTTACTTACCCCTAAAAACAGGCCATCCTTTGTTCCCAACTCCCTCTGCCGGGCACCCAACTTCAGCCACCTACAGTCTTGAACGGAACAGGATTTTTTCCAGATGCAAGCTGCCTTGAACAGGAAGACAAGCATCACTTGGAGGGCCATAGGCCTGCAACAAACTGACATCAGGCACCTGGGCAGCTGACTTTACTTACCCCTGGAAACAGGCCATCTTTGTGCCCTACTCCCTCTGCCGGGCACCTGGCCTCGGACACCAACAATCTCGAACGGAACAGGATTTCTTCCAGATGCAAGCTGCCACAAACTGGAAGACTTGCTTTCCTTGGAGGGCCAAAGGCCTCCTACAAACTGACACCAAACACCTGGGCAGCTGACTTTACTTACCCCTAGAAACAGGCCATCCTTTGTTCCCAACTCCCTCTGCCGGGCACCAGGCCTCGGCCACCTATGATACCGAACGGAACAGGATTTCTTCCAGATGCAAGCTGCCACAAACTGGAAGACTAGTTTCCCTTGGAGGGCCAAAGGCCTGCTACAAACTGACATCAGGCACCTGGGCAGCTGACTTTACTTACCCCTGGAAACAGGCCATCCTTTGTTCCCAACTCCCTCAGCCGGACACCAGGCCTCGGCCACCTACGATCCTAAACGGAACAAGATTTCTTCCAGATGCAAGCTGCCACAAACTGGTAGACTACCTTCCCATAGAGGGCCAAAGGCCTGCTACAAACTGACATCAGGCACCTGGGCAGCTGTCTTTTCTTACCCCGGGAAACAGGCCATCATTTGTGCCCAACTCCCTTAGCCGGGCACCTGGCCTCGGCCACCTACAATCCCGAACGGAACAGGATTTCTTCCAGATGCAAGCTGCCACAAGCAGGAAGCCCGGCTTCCCATGGAGGGCCAAAGGCCTCCTACAAACTGACATCAGGCACCTGGGCAGCAGACTTTACTTACCCCTGGAAACAGGCCATCCTTTGTGCCCAACTGTTTCTGCCGGGCACCAGGCCTCGGCCACCTACAATCCCAAACGGAACAGGATTTCTTCCAGATGCAAGCTGCCACAAGCTGGAAGCCTGGCTTCCCTTGGAGGGCCAAAGGCCTCCTTCAAACTGACATCAGGCACCTGGGCAGCTGACTTTACTTACCTCTGGAAACTGGCCATCCTTTGTGCCCAACTCCCTCTGCCGGGCACCAGGCCTCGGCCACCTACAATCCCAAACGGAACAGGATTTCTTCCAGATGCAAGCTGCCACAAGCTGGAAGCCCGGCTTCCCTTGGAAAGTCAAAGGCCTCCTACAAACTGACATCAGGCACCCGGGCAGCTGACTTTACTTACCCCTGGAAACAGGCCATCCTTTGTTCCCAACTCCCTCTGCCGGGCACCTGGCTTCAGCCACCTACAATCTTGAAAGGAACAGGATTTTTACCAGATGCAAGCTGCCTTGGACAGGAAGACTAGCCTCACTTGGTGGGCCATAGGCCTGCAACAAACTGACATCAGGCACCTGGGCTGCTGACTTTACTTACCCCTGGAAACAGGCCATCATTTGTGCCCAACTCCCTCTGCCGGGCACCTGGCCTCGGCCACCTACAATCCCGAACGGAACAGGATTTCTTCCAGATGCAAGCTTCCACAAACTGGAAGACTTGCTTCCCTTGGAGGGCCAAAGGCCTCCTAAAAACTGACACCAGGCACCTGGGCAGCTGACTTTACTTACCCCTGGAAACAGGCCATCATTTGTGCCCAACTCCCTCGGCCGGGCACCAGGCCTCGGCCACCTACGATCCTAAACGGAATAGGATTTCTTCCAGATGCAAGCGGCCACAAACTGGAAGACTACCTTCCCTTAGAGGGCCAAAGGCCTGCTACAAACTGACATCAGGCACCTGGGCAGGTGTCTTTTCTTAACCCTGGAAACAGGCCATCTTTTGTGCCCAACTCCCTCTGCCGGACACCAGGCCTCGGCCACCTACTATCCCGAACGGAACAGGATTTCTTCCAGATACAAGCTGCCACAAGCAGGAAGCCTGGCTTCCCATGGAGGGCCAAAGGCCTCCTACAAACTGACATCAGGCACCTGGGCAGCTGACTTTACTTACTCCTGGAAACAGGCCATCCTTTCTGCCCAACTCCCTCTGCCGGGCACCTGGCCTCGGCCACCTACAATCCGGAACGGAACAGCATTTCTTCCAGATGCAAGCTGCCACAAACTGGAAGACTAGCTTCCATTAGAGGGCCAAAGGCCTCTTACAAACTGACATCAGGCACCTGGGCAGCTGACTTTACTTACCTCTGGAAACAGGCCATCCTTTGTTCCCAACTCCCTCTGCCGGGCACCAGGCGCCGGCCACCTACAATCCCGAACGGAACAGGATTTCTTCCAGATGCAAGCTGCCACAAACTGGAAGACTACCTTCCCTTAGCGGGCCAAAGGCCTGCTACAAACTGACATCAGGCACCTGGGCAGCTGACTTTACTTCCCCCTGGAAACAGGCCATCCTTTGTTCCCAACTCCCTCTGCCGGGCACCTGGCTTCAGCCACCTACAATCTTGAACGGAACAGGATTTTTTCCAGATGCAAGCTGCCTTGGACAGGAAGACTAGCATCACTTGGGGGGCCATAGGCCTGTAACAAACTGACATCAGGCACCTGGGCAGCTGACTTTACTTACCCCTGGAAACAGGCCATCATTTGTGCCCAACTCCCTCTGCCGGGCACGTAGTCTCGGCCACCTACAATCCCGAACGGAACAGGATTTCTTCCAGATCCAAGCTGCCACAAACTGGAAGACTTGCTTCCCTTGGAGGGCCAAAGGCCTCCTACAAACTGACATCAGGCACCTGGGTACATGACTTTACTTACCTCTAGAAACAGGCCATCCTTTGTGCCCACCTCCCTCAGCCGGGCACCAGGCCTCGGCCACCTACGATCCTAAACGGAACAGGATTTCTTCCAGATGCAAGCTGCCACAAACTGGAAGACTACCTTCCCTTGGAGGGCCAAAGGCCTCTTACAAACTGACATCAGGCACCTGGGCAGCTGACTTTACTTACCCCTGGAAACAGGCCATCCTTTCTGCCCAACTCCCTCTGCCGGGCACCTGGCCTCGGCCACCTACAATCCCGAACGGAACAGGATTTCTTCCAGATGCAAGCTGCCACAAACTGGAAGCCCGGCTTCCCTTGGAGTTCCAAAGGCCTCTTACAAACTGACACCAGGCACCTGGGCAGCTGACTTTACTTACCCTGAAAACAGGCCATCCTTTTTTCCCAACTCCCTCAGCAGGGCACCTGGCTCCGGTCACCTACAATCCCGAACGGAACAGCATTTCTTTCAGATGCAAGCTGCCACAAGCAGGAAGCCTGGCTTCCCATGGAGGGCCAAAGGCCTCCTACAAACTGACATCAGGCACCTGGGCAGCTGACTTTATTTACCCCTGGAAACAGGCCATCCTTTGTACCCAACTCCCCTCAGCGGGGCACCTGGCTCCAGCCACCTACAATCCCGAACGGAACAGGATTTCTTCCAGATGCAAGCTGCCACAAGCAGGAAGCCTGGCTTCCCATGGAGGAACAATTGCCACCTGCAAACTGACATCAGGCACCTGGGCAGCTGACTTTACTTACCCCTGGAAACAGGCCATCCTTTGTGCCCAACTCCCTCTGCCGGGCACCAGGTTTCGGCCACCTACAATCCCAAACGGAACAGGATTTCTTCCAGATGCAAGCTGCCACAAGCTGGAAGCCTGGCTTCTCATGGAGGGCCAAAGGCCTCCTACAAACTGACATCAGGCACCTGGGCAGCTGACTTTACTTACCCCTGGAAACAGGCCATCCTTTGTGCCCAACGCCCGCTGCCGGGAACCCGGCTCCGTGCACCTACAATCCCGAACGAACAGGATTTCTTCCAGATGCAAGCTGCCACAAGCAGGAAGCCTGGCTTCCCATGGAGGGCCAAAGGCCTCCTACAAACTGACATCAGGCACCTGGGCAAGCTGACTTTACTTACCCCTAAAAACAGGCCATCCTTTGTTCCCAACTCCCTCTGCCGGGCACCTGGCTTCAGCCACCTACAATCTTGAACGGAACAGGATTTTTTCAAGATGCAAGCTGCCTTGAACAGGAAGACTAGCATCACTTGGGGGGCCATAGGCCTGTAACAAACTGACATCAGGCACCTGGGCAGCTGACTTTACTTACCCCTGGAAACAGGCCATCATTTGTGCCCAACTCCCTCTGCCGGGCACGTAGTCTCGGCCACCTACAATCCCGAACGGAACAGGATTTCTTCCAGATCCAAGCTGCCACAAACTGGAAGACTTGCTTCCCTTGGAGGGCCAAAGGCCTCCTACAAACTGAAATCAGGCACCTGGGTGCATGACTTTACTTACCCCTGGAAACAGGCCATCCTTTGTTCCCAACTCCCTCAGCCGTGCACCAGGCCTCGGCCACCTACGATCCTAAACGGAACTGGATTTCATCCAGATGCAAGCTGCCACAAACTGGAAGACTACCTTCCCTTAGCGGGCCAATGGCCTGCTATAAACTTACATCAGGCACCTGGGCAGCTGACTTTACTTACCCCTGGAAACAGGCCATCCTTTGTGCCCAACTCCCTCTGCCGGGAACCAGGCCTCAGCCACCTACAATCCCGAACGGAACAGGATTTCTGCCAGATGCAAGCTGCCACAAGCAGGAAGCCTGGCTTCCCATGGAGGGCCAAAGGCCTCCTACAAACTGACATCAGGCACCTGGGCATCTGACTTTACTTACCCCTGGAAACAGGCCATCCTTTGTGCCCAACGCCCGCTGCCGGGAACACGGCTCCGTGCACTTACAATCCCGAACGGAACAGGATTTCTTCCAGATGCAAGCTGCCACAAGCAGGAAGCCTGGCTTCCCATGGAGGGACAAAGGCCTCCTACAAACTGACATCAGGCATCTGGGCAGCTGACTTTACTTACCCCTAAAAACAGGCCATCCTTTTGGTTCCCAACTCCCTCTGCCGGGCACCTGGCTTCAGCCACCTACAATCTTGAACGGAACAGGATTTTTTCAAGATGCAAGCTGCCTTGAACAGGAAGACTAGCATCACTTGGGGGGCCATAGGCCTGTAACAAACTGACATCAGGCACCTGGGCAGCTGACTTTACTTACCCCTGGAAACAGGCCATCCTTTGTGCCCAACTTCCTCTGCCGGGAACCAGGCCCTCAGCCACCTACAATCCTGAACGGAACAGGATTTCTGCCAGATGCAAGCTGCCACAAGCAGGAAGCCTGGCTTCCCATGGAGGGCCAAAGGCCTCCTAAAAATGACATCAGGCACCTGGGCAGCTGACTTTACTTACCCCTAAAAACAGGCCATCCTTTGTTCCCAACTCCCTCAGCCAGGCATCCGGCTTCAGCCACCTACAAATCTTGAACGGAACAGGATTTTTTCAAGATGCAAGCTGCCTTGAACAGGAAGACTACCATCACTTGGGGGTCATAGGCCTCCTACAAACTGACATCAGGCACCTGGGCAGCTGACTTTACTTACCCTGGAAACAGGCCATCATTTGTGCCCAACTCCCTCTGCCGGGCACCTGGCCTCGGCCACCTACAATCCCAGAACGGAACAGGATTTCTTCCAGATGCAAGCTGCCACAAACTGGAAGACTTGCTTCCCTTGGAGGGCCAAAGGCCTCCTACAAACTGACATCAGGCACCTGGGCAGCTGACTTTACTTACCCCTGGAAACAGGCCATCATTTGTGCCCAACTCCCTCAGCCGGGCACCAGGCCTCAGCCACCTACGATCCTAAACGGAACAGGATTTCTTCCAGATGAAAGCTGCCACAAGCAGGAAGCCTGGCTTCCCATGGAGGGCCAAAGGCCTGCTACAAACTGACATCAGGCACCTGGGCAGCTGTCTTTTCTTACCCCGGGAAACAGGCCATCATTTGTGCCCAACTCCCTTAGCCGGGCACCTGGCCTCGGCCACCTACAATCCCGAACGGAACAGGATTTCTTCAGATGCAAGCTGCCACAAGCAGGAAGCCCGGCTTCCCATGGAGGGCCAAAGGCCTCCTACAAACTGACATCAGGCACCTGGGCAGCAGACTTTACTTACCCCTGGAAACAGGCCATCCTTTGTGCCCAACTGTTTCTGCCGGGCACCAGGCCTCGGCCACCTACAATCCCAAACGGAACAGGATTTCTTCCAGATGCAAGCTGCCACAAGCTGGAAGCCTGGCTTCCCTTGGAGGGCCAAAGGCTCCTTCAAACTGACATCAGGCACCTGGGCAGCTGACTTTACTTACCTCTGGAAACTGGCCATCCTTTGTGCCCAACTCCCTCTGCCGGGCAACCAGGCCTCGGCCACCTACAATCCCAAACGGAACAGGATTTCTTCCAGATGCAAGCTGCCACAAAGCTGGAAGCCCGGCTTCCCTTGGAAAGTCAAAGGCCTCCTACAAACTGACATCAGGCACCCGGGCAGCTGACTTTACTTACCCCTGGAAACAGGCCATCCTTTGTTCCCAACTCCCTCTGCCGGGCACCTGGCTTCAGCCACCTACAATCTTGAAAGGAACAGGATTTTTACCAGATGCAAGCTGCCTTGGACAGGAAGACTAGCCTCACTTGGGTGGGCCATAGGCCTGCAACAAACTGACATCAGGCACCTGGGCCTGCTGACTTTACTTACCCCTGGAAACAGGCCATCATTTGTGCCCAACTCCCTCTGCCGGGCACCTGGCCTCGGCCACCTACAATCCCGAACGGAACAGGATTTCTTCCAGATGCAAGCTTCCACAAACTGGAAGACTTTGCTTCCCTTGGAGGGCCAAAGGCCTCCTAAAAACTGACACCAGGCACCTGGGCAGCTGACTTTACTTACCCCTGGAAACAGGCCATCATTTGTGCCCAACTCCCTCGGCCGGGCACCAGGCCTCGGCCACCTACGATCCTAAACGGAATAGGATTTCTTCCAGATGCAAGCGGCCACAAACTGGAAGACTACCTTCCCTTAGAGGGGCCAAAGGCTGCTACAAACTGACATCAGGCACCTGGGCAGGTGTCTTTTCTTAACCCTGGAAACAGGCCATCTTTTGTGCCCAACTCCCTCTGCCGGACACCAGGCCTCGGCCACCTACTATCCCGAACGGAACAGGATTTCTTCCAGATACAAGCTGCCACAAGCAGGAAGCCTGGCTTCCCCATGGAGGGCCAAAGGCCTCCTACAAACTGACATCAGGCACCTGGGCAGCTGACTTTACTTACTCCTGGAAACAGGGCCATCCTTTCTGCCCAACTCCCTCTGCCGGGCACCTGGCCTCGGCACCTACAATCCGGAACGGAACAGCATTTCTTCCAGATGCAAGCTTGCCACAAACTGGAAGACTAGCTTCCATTAGAGGGCCAAAGGCCTCTTACAAACTGACATCAGGCACCTGGGCAGCTGACTTTACTTACCTCTGGAAACAGGCCATCCTTTGTTCCCAACTCCCTCTGCCGGGCACCAGGCGCCGGCCACCTACAATCCCGAACGGAACAGGATTTCTTCCAGATGCAAGCTTGCCACAAACTGGAAGACTACCTTCCCTTAGCGGGCCAAAGGCCTGCTACAAACTGACATCAGGCACCTGGGCAGCTGACTTTACTTCCCCTGGAAACAGGCCATCCTTTGTTCCCAACTCCCTCTGCCGGGCACCTGGCTTCAGCCACCTACAATCTTGAACGGAACAGGATTTTTTCCAGATGCAAGCTGCCTTGGACAGGAAGACTAGCATCACTTGGGGGGGCCATAGGCCTGTAACAAACTGACATCAGGCACCTGGGCAGCTGACTTTACTTACCCCTGGAAACAGGCCATCATTTGTGCCCAACTCCCTCTGCCGGGCACGTAGTCTCGGCCACCTACAATCCCGAACGGAACAGGATTTCTTCCAGATCCAAGCTGCCACAAACTGGAAGACTTGCTTCCCTTGGAGGGCCAAAGGCCTCCTACAAACTGACATCAGGCACCTGGGTACATGACTTTACTTACCTCTAGAAACAGGCCATCCTTTGTGCCCACCTCCCTCAGCGGGCACCAGGCCTCGGCCACCTACGATCCTAAACGGAACAGGATTTCTTCCAGATGCAAGCTGCCACAAAACTGGAAGACTACCTCCCTTGGAGGGCCAAAGGCCTCTTACAAACTGACATCAGGCACCTGGGCAGCTGACTTTACTTACCCCTGGAAACAGGCCATCCTTTCTGCCCAACTCCCTCTGCCGGGCACCTGGCCTCGGCCACCTACAATCTCCGAACGGACAGGATTTCTTCCAGATGCAAGCTGCCACAAACTGGAAGCCCGGCTTCCCTTGGAGTTCCAAAGGGCCTCTTACAAACTGACACCAGGCACCTGGGCAGCTGACTTTACTTACCCTGAAAACAGGGCCATCCTTTTTTCCCAACTCCCTCAGCAGGGCACCTGGCTCCGGTCACCTACAATCCCGAACGGAACAGCATTTCTTTCAGATGCAAGCTGCCACAAGCAGGAAGCCTGGCTTCCCATGGAGGGCCAAAGGCCTCCTACAAACTGACATCAGGCACCTGGGCAGCTGACTTTATTTACCCCTGGAAACAGGCCATCCTTTGTACCCAACTCCCTCAGCGGGGCACCTGGCTCCAGCCACCTACAATCCCGAACGGAACAGGATTTCTTCCAGATGCAAGCTGCCACAAGCAGGAAGCCTGGCTTCCCATGGAGGAACAATTGCCACCTGCAAACTGACATCAGGCACCTGGGCAGCTGACTTTACTTACCCCTGGAAACAGGCCATCCTTTGTGCCCAACTCCCTCTGCCGGGCACCAGGTTTCGGCCACCTACAATCCCAAACGGAACAGGATTTCTTCCAGATGCAAGCTGCCACAAGCTGGAAGCCTGGCTTCTCATGGAGGGCCAAAGGCCTCCTACAAACTGACATCAGGCACCTGGGCAGCTGACTTTACTTACCCCTGGAAACAGGCCATCCTTTGTGCCCAACGCCCGCTGCCGGGAACCCGGCTCCGTGCACCTACAATCCCGAACGGAACAGGATTTCTTCCAGATGCAAGCTGCCACAAGCAGGAAGCCTGGCTTCCCATGGAGGGCCAAAGGCCTCCTACAAACTGACATCAGGCACCTGGGCAGCTGACTTTACTTACCCCTAAAAACAGGCCATCCTTTGTTCCCAACTCCCTCTGCCGGGCACCTGGCTTCAGCCACCTACAATCTTGAACGGAACAGGATTTTTTCAAGATGCAAGCTGCCTTGAACAGGAAGACTAGCATCACTTGGGGGGCCATAGGCCTGTAACAAACTGACATCAGGCACCTGGGCAGCTGACTTTACTTACCCCTGGAAACAGGCCATCATTTGTGCCCAACTCCCTCTGCCGGGCACGTAGTCTCGGCCACCTACAATCCCGAACGGAACAGGATTTCTTCCAGATCCAAGCTGCCACAAACTGGAAGACTTGCTTCCCTTGGAGGGCCAAAGGCCTCCTACAAACTGAAATCAGGCACCTGGGTGCATGACTTTACTTACCCCTGGAAACAGGCCATCCTTTGTTCCCAACTCCCTCAGCCGTGCACCAGGCCTCGGCCACCTACGATCCTAAACGGAACTGGATTTCATCCAGATGCAAGCTGCCACAAACTGGAAGACTACCTTCCCTTAGCGGGCCAATGGCCTGCTATAAACTTACATCAGGCACCTGGGCAGCTGACTTTACTTACCCCTGGAAACAGGCCATCCTTTGTGCCCAACTCCCTCTGCCGGGAACCAGGCCTCAGCCACCTACAATCCCGAACGGAACAGGATTTCTGCCAGATGCAAGCTGCCACAAGCAGGAAGCCTGGCTTCCCATGGAGGGCCAAAGGCCTCCTACAAACTGACATCAGGCACCTGGGCATCTGACTTTACTTACCCCTGGAAACAGGCCATCCTTTGTGCCCAACGCCCGCTGCCGGGAACACGGCTCCGTGCACTTACAATCCCGAACGGAACAGGATTTCTTCCAGATGCAAGCTGCCACAAGCAGGAAGCCTGGCTTCCCATGGAGGGACAAAGGCCTCCTACAAACTGACATCAGGCATCTGGGCAGCTGACTTTACTTACCCCTAAAAACAGGCCATCCTTTGTTCCCAACTCCCTCTGCCGGGCACCTGGCTTCAGCCACCTACAATCTTGAACGGAACAGGATTTTTTCAAGATGCAAGCTTGCCTTGAACAGGAAGACTAGCATCACTTGGGGGGCCATAGGCCTGTAACAAACTGACATCAGGCACCTGGGCAGCTGACTTTACTTACCCCTGGAAACAGGCCACCTTTGTGCCCAACTTCCTCTGCCGGGAACCAGGCCTCAGCCACCTACAATCCTGAACGGACAGGATTTCTGCCAGATGCAAGCTGCCACAAGCAGGAAGCCTGGCTTCCCATGGAGGGCAAAGGCCTCCTAAAAATGACATCAGGCACCTGGGCAGCTGACTTTACTTACCCCTAAAAACAGGCCATCCTTTGTCCCAACTCCCTCAGCCAGGCATCCGGCTTCAGCCACCTACAATCTTGAACGGAACAGGATTTTTTCAAGATGCAAGCTGCCTTGAACAGGAAGACTACCATCACTTGGGGGTCATAGGCCTCCTACAAACTGACATCAGGCCACCTGGGCAGCTGACTTTACTTACCCCTGGAAACAGGCCATCATTTGGTGCCCAACTCCCTCTGCCGGGCACCTGGCCTCGGCCACCTACAATCCCGAACGGAACAGGATTTCTTCCAGATGCAAGCTGCCACAAACTGGAAGACTTGCTTCCCTTGGAGGGCCAAAGGCCTCCTACAAACTGACATCAGGCACCTGGGCAGCTGACTTTACTTACCCCTGGAAACAGGCCATCATTTGTGCCCAACTCCCTCAGCCGGGCACCAGGCCTCAGCACCTACGATCCTAAACGGAACAGGATTTCTTCCAGATGAAAGCTGCCACAAGCAGGAAGCCTGGCTTCCCATGGAGGGCCAAAGGCCTCCTACAAACTGACATCAGGCACCTGGGCAGCTGACTTTACTTACCCCTGGAAACAGGCCATCCTTTGTGCCCAACTCCCTCTGCCGGGCACCTGGCCTCGGCCACCTACAATCCCGAACGGAACAGGATTTCTTCCAGATGCAAGCTGCCACAAACTGGAACACTAGCTTCCCTTGCAGGGCCAAAGGCCTCCTACAAACTGACATCAGGCACCTGGGCAGCTGACTTTACTTACCCCCTGGAAACAGGCCATCATTTTGTGCCCAACTTCCTCTGCCGGGAACCAGGCCACAGCCACCTACAATCCCGGACGGAACAGGATTACTGCCAGATGCAAGCTGCCACAAGCAGGAAGCCTGGCTTACCATGGAGGGCCAAAGGCCTCCTACAAACTGACATCAGGCACCTGGGCAGCTGACTTTACTTACCCCTGGAAACAGGCCATCCTTTGTTCCCAACTCCCTCTGACGGGCACCTGGCTTCAGCCACCTACAATCTTGAACGGAACAGGATTTTTTCAAGATGCAAGCTGCCTTGAACAGGAAGACTAGCATCACTTGGGGGGCCATAGGCCTGTAACAAACTGACATCAGGCACCTGGGCAGCTGACTTTACTTACCCCTGGAAACAGGCCATCATTTGTGCCCAACTCCCTCTGCCGGGCACGTAGTCTCGGCCACCTACAATCCCGAACGGAACAGGATTTCTTCCAGATCCAAGCTGCCACATACTGGAAGACTTGCTTCCCTTGGAGGGCCCAAAGGCCTCCTACAAACTGACATCAGGCACCTGGGTACATGACTTTACTTACCCCCTGGAAACAGGCCATCCTTTGTTCCCAACTCCCTCAGCCGGGCACCAGGCCTCGGCCACCTACGATCCTAAACGGAACAGGATTTCTTCCAGATGCAAGCTGCCACAAACTGGAAGACTACCTTCCCTTAGCGGGCCAAAGGCCTGCTATAAACTTACATCAGGCACCTGGGCAGCTGACTTTACTTACCCCTGGAAACAGGCCATCCTTTGTGCCCAACTCCCTCTGCCGGAACCAGGCCTCAGCCACCTACAATCCCGAACGGAACAGGATTTCTGCCAGATGCAAGCTGCCACAAGCAGGAAGCCAGGCTTCCCATGGAGGGCCAAAGGCCTCCTACAAAGTGACATCAGGCACCTGGGCAGCTGACTTTACTTACCCCTGGAAACAGGCCATCATTTGTGCCCAACTCCCTCTGCCGGGCACCTGCCCTCGGCCACCTACAATCCCGAACGGAACAGCATTTCTTCCAGATGCAAGCTGCCACAAACTGGAAGACTAGCTTCCTTAGAGGGCCAAAGGCCTCCTACAAACTGACATTAGGCACCTGGGCAGCTGACTTTTACTTCCCCCTGGAAACAGGCCATCCTTTGTGCCCACTTCCTCTGCCGGGGAACCAGGCCTCAGCCACCTACAATCCTGAACGGAACAGGATTTCTGCCAGATGCAAGCTGCCACATGCAGGAAGCCTGGCTTCCCATGGAGGGCCAAAGGCCTCCGAAAAATGACATCAGGCACCTGGGCAGCTGACTTTACTTACCCCTAAAAACAGGCCATCCTTTGTTCCCAACTCCCTCAGCCGGGCATCCGGCTTCAGCCACCAACAATCTTGAACGGAACAGGATTTTTTCAAGATGCAAGCTGCCTTGAACAGGAAGACTACCATCACTTGGGGTCCATAGGCTTGCTACAAACTGACATCAGGGCACCTGGGCAGCTGACTTTACTTACCCTGGAAACAGGCCATCATTTGTGCCCAACTCCCTCTGCCGGGCACCTGGCCTCGGCCACCTACAATCCCTAACGGAACAGGATTTCTTCCAGATGCAAGCTGCCACAAACTGGAAGACTTGCTTCCCTTGGAGAGCCAAAGGCCTCCTACAAACTGACATCAGGCACTGGGCAGCTGACTTTACTTACCCCTGGAAACAGGCCATCATTTGTGCCCAACTCCCTCAGCCGGGCACCAGGCCTCGGCCCACCTACGATCCTAAACGGAACAGGATTTCTTCCAGATGCAAGCTGCCACAAGCAGGAAGCCTGGCTTCCCATGGAGGGCCAAAGGCCTCCTTCAAACTGACATCAGGCACCTGGGCAGCTGACTTTACTTACCCCTGGAAACAGGCCATCATTTGTGCCCAACTCCCTCTGCCGGGCACGTAGTCTCGGCCACCTACAATCCCGAACGGAACAGGATTTCTCAGATCCAAGCTGCCACATACTGGAAGACTTGCTTCCCTTGGAGGGCCAAAGGCCTCCTACAAACTGACATCAGGCACCTGGGTACATGACTTTACTTACCCTGGAAACAGGCCATCCTTTGTTCCCAACTCCCTCAGCCGGGCACCAGGCCTCGGCCACCTACGATCCTAAACGGAACAGGATTTCTTCCAGATGCAAGCTGCCACAAACTGGAGACTACCTTCCCTTAGCGGGCCAAAGGCCTGCTATAAACATACATCAGGCACCTGGGCAGCTGACTTTACTTACCCCTGGAAACAGGCCATCCTTTGTGCCCAACTCCCTCTGCCGGGAACCAGGCCTCAGCCACCTACAATCCCGAACGGAACAGGATTTCTGCCAGATGCAAGCTGCCACAAGCAGGAAGCCAGGCTTCCCATGGAGGGCCAAAGGCCTCCTACAAAGTGACATCAGGCACCTGGGCAGCTGACTTTACTTACCCCTGGAAACAGGCCATCATTTGTGCCCAACTCCCTCTGCCGGGCACCTGCCCTCGGCCACCTACAATCCCGAACGGAACAGCATTTCTTCCAGATGCAAGCTGCCACAAACTGGAAGACTAGCTTCCCTTAGAGGGCCAAAGGCCTCCTACAAACTGACATTAGGCACCTGGGCAGCTGACTTTACTTCCCCCTGGAAACAGGCCATCCTTTGTGCCCAACTTCCTCTGCCGGGAACCAGGCCTCAGCCACCTACAATCCTGAACGGAACAGGATTTCTGCCAGATGCAAGCTGCCACAAGCAGGAAGCCTGGCTTCCCATGGAGGGCCAAAGGCCTCCGAAAAATGACATCAGGCACCTGGGCAGCTGACTTTACTTACCCCTAAAAACAGGCCATCCTTTGTTCCCAACTCCCTCAGCCGGGCATCCGGCTTCAGCCACCAACAATCTTGAACGGAACAGGATTTTTTCAAGATGCAAGCTGCCTTGAACAGGAAGACTACCATCACTTGGGGTCCATAGGCCTGCTACAAACTGACATCAGGCACCTGGGCAGCTGACTTTACTTACCCCTGGAAACAGGCCATCATTTGTGCCCAACTCCCTCTGCCGGGCACCTGGCCTCGGCCACCTACAATCCCTAACGGAACAGGATTTCTTCCAGATGCAAGCTGCCACAAACTGGAAGACTTGCTTCCCTTGGAGAGCCAAAGGCCTCCTACAAACTGACATCAGGCACCTGGGCAGCTGACTTTACTTACCCCTGGAAACAGGCCATCATTTGTGCCCAACTCCCTCAGCCGGGCACCAGGCCTCGGCCACCTACGATCCTAAACGGAACAGGATTTCTTCCAGATGCAAGCTGCCACAAGCAGGAAGCCTGGCTTCCCATGGAGGGCCAAAGGCCTCCTTCAAACTGACATCAGGCACCTGGGCAGCTGACTTTACTTACCTCTGGAAACAGGCCATCCTTTGTGCCCAACTCCCTCTGCCTGGCACCTGGCCTCGGCCACCTACAATCGCGAACGGAACAGGATTTCTTCCAGATGCAAGCTGCCACAAACTGGAAGACTAGCTTCCCTTAGAGAGCCAAAGGCCTCCTACAAACTGACATCAGGCACCTGGGCAGCTGACTTTAGTTACCCCTGGAAACAGGCCATCATTTGTGCCCAATTTCCTCTGCCGGGAACCAGGCCTCAGCCACCTACAATCCCGGACGGAACAGGATTACTGCCAGATGCAAGCTGCCAAAAGCAGGAAGCCTGGCTTCCCATGGAGGGCCAAAGGCCTCCTACAAACTGACATCAGGCACCTGGGCAGCTGACTTTACTTACCCCAGGAAACAGGCCATCATTTGTGCCCAACTCCCTCAGCCGGGCACCAGGCCTCGGCCACCTACGATCCTTAACGGAACAGGATTTCTTCCAGATGCAAGCTACCACAAACTGGAAGACTACCTTCCCTTAGAGGGCCAAAGGCCTGCTACAAACTGACATCAGGCACCTGGGCAGCTGACTTTACTTACCCCTGGAAACAGGCCATCCTTTGTACCCAACTCCCTCTGCAGGGCACCTGGCTCCGGGCACCTACAATCCCGAACGGAACAGGATTTCTTCCAGATGCAAGCTGCCACAAGCAGGAAGCCTGGCTTCCCATGGAGGAACAATTGCCACCTGCAAACTGACATCAGGCACCTGGGCAGCTGACTTTACTTACCCCTGGATACAGGCCATCCTTTGTGCCCAACTCCCTCTGCCGGGCACCAGGCCTCGGCCACCTACAATCCCGAACGGAACAGGATTTCTTCCAGATGCAAGCTGCCACAAGCAGGAAGCCTGGCTTCCCATGGAGGGCCAAAGGCCTCCTGCAAAGTGACATCAGGCACCTGGGCAGCTGACTTTACTTACCCCTGGAAACAGGCCATCTTTGTGCCCAACGCCCTCTGCCGGGAACCCGGCTCCTTGCACCTACAATCCCGAACGGAACACGATTTATTCCAGATGCAAGCTGCCACAAGCAGGAAGCCTGGCTTCCCATGGAGGGCCAAAGGCCTCCTACAAACTGACATCAGGCACCTGGGCAGCTGACTTTACTTACCCCTAAAAACAGGCCATCCTTTGTTCCCAACTCCCTCTGCCGGGCACCTGGCTTCAGCCACCTACAATCTTGAACGGAACAGGATTTTTTCAAGATGCAAGCTGCCTTGAACAGGAAGACTAGCATCACTTGGGGGGCCATAGGCCTGTAACAAACTGACATCAGGCACCTGGGCAGCTGACTTTACTTACCCCTGGAAACAGGCCATCATTTGTGCCCAACTCCCTCTGCTGGGCACCAGGCCTCGGCCACCTACAATCCCGAACGGAACAGGATTTCTTCCAGATGCAAGCTGCCACAAACTGGAAGACTTGCTTCCCTTGGAGGGCCAAAGGCCTCCTACAAACTGACATCAGGCACCTGGGCAGATGACTTTACTTACCTCTGGAAACAGGCCATCCTTTGTTCCCAACTCCCTCAGCCGGGCACCAGGCCTCGGCCACCTACAATCCCGAACGGAAAAGAATTTCTGCCAGATGCAAGCTGCCACAAGCAGGAAGCCTGGCTTCCCATGGAGGGCCAAAGGCCTCCTACAAACTGACATCAGGCACCTGTGCAGCTGACTTTACTTACCTCTGGAAACAGGCCATCCTTTGTGCCCAACTCCCTCTGCCGGGCACCTGGCCTCGGCCACCTACAATCCCGAACGGAACAGAACTTCTTCCAGATGCATGCTGCCACGAACTGGAAGACTACCTTCCCTTAGCGGGTCAAAAGCCTTCTACAAACTGACATCAGGCACCTGGGCAGCTGACTTTACTTACCCCTGGAAACAGGCCATCCTTTGTGCCCAACTCCCTCTGCCGGGCACCAGGCCTCGGCCACCTACAATCGCAAACGGAACAGGATTTCTTCCAGATGCAAGCTGCCACAAGCTGGAAGCCTGGCTTCCCTTGGAGGGCCAAAAGCCTCCTACAAACTGACATGAGGCACCTGGGCAGCTGACTTTACTTACCCCTGGAAACAGGCCATTCTTTGTGCCCAACTCCCTCTGCCGGGCACCAGGCCTCGGCCACCTACAATCCCAAACGGAACAGGATTTCTTCCAGATGCAAGCTGCCACAAGCTGGAAGCCTGGCTTCCCTTGGAGGGCCAAAGGCCTCCTACAAACTGACATCAGGCACCTGGGCAGCTGACTTTACTTTCCTCAGGAAACAGGCCATCCTTTCTTCCCAACTCCCTCTGCCGGGCACCCGGCTCCGTGCAACTATAATCCTAAATGGAACAGGATTTCTTCCAGATGCAAGCAGCCACAAGCTGGAAGCCTGGCTTCCCTTAGAGGGCCAAAGACCTCCTACAAACTGACATCAGGCACCTGGGCAGCTGACTTTACTTACCCCTGGAAACAGGCCATCCTTTGTGCCCTACTTCCTCTGCCGGGAACCAGGCCTCAGCCACCTACAATCCCGAACGGAACAGGATTTCTGCCAGATGCAAGCTGCCACAAGCAGGAAGCCTGGCTTCCCATGGAGGGCCAAAGGCCTCCTACAAACTGACATCAGGCACCTGGGCAGCTGACTTTACTTACCCCTAAAAACAGGCCATCCTTTGTTCCCCACTCCCTCTGCCGGGCACCGGCTTAGGCCACCTACAATCTTGAACGGAACAGGATTTTTTCAAGATGCAAGCTGCCTTGAACAGGAAGACTAGCATCACTTGGGGGGCCATAGGCCTGCAACAAACTGACATCAGGCACCTGGGCAGCTGACTTTACTTACCCCTGGAAACAGGCCATCATTTGTTCCCAACTCCCTCTGCCGGGCACCTGGACTCGGCCACCTACAATCCCGAACGGAACAGGATTTCTTCCAGATGCAAGCTGCCACAAACTGGAAGAATTGCTTCCCTTGGAGGGCCAAAGGCCTCCTACAAACTGACATCAGGCACCTGGGCAGCTGACTTTACTTACCCCTGGAAACAGGCCATCCTTTCTGACCAACTCCCTCTGCCGGGCACCAGGTCTCAGCCACCTACAATCCCAAACGGAACAGGATTGCTTCCAGATGCAGGCTGCCGCAAGCTGGAAGCCTGGCTTCCCTTGGAGAGCCAAAGGTCTACTACAAACAGACATCAGGCACCTGGGCAGCTGAGTTTATTTACCCCTGGAAACAGGCCATCCTTTGTACCCAACTCCCTCAGCAGGGCACCTGGCCTCGGCCACCTACAATCCCGAACGGAACAGGACTTCTTCCAGATGCATGCTGCCACGTACTGGAAGACTAGCTTCCCTTGGAGGAACAATTGCCACCTGCAAACTGACATCAGGCACCTGGGCAGCTGACTTTACTTACCCCTGGAAACAGGCCATCCTTTGTGCCCAACTTCCTCTGCCGGGAACCAGGCCTCAGCCACCTACAATCTTGAACGGAACAGGATTTTTTCAAGATGCAAGCTGCCTTGAACAGGAAGACTAGGATCACGTGGGGGGCCATAGGCCTGCAACAAACTGACATCAGGCACCGGGGCAGCTGACTTTACTTACCCCTGGAAACAGGCCATCATTTGTTCCCAACTCCCTCTGCCGGGCACCTGGGCTCGGCCATCTACAATCCCAAACGGAACAGCATTTCTTCCAGATGCAAGCTGCCACAAACTGGAAGACTACCTTCCCTTAGAGGGCCAAAGGCCTGCTACAAACTGACATCAGGCACCTGGGCAGCTGACTTTACTTACCTCTGGAAACAGGCCATCCTTTGTGCCCAACTCCCCTCTGCTGGGCACCAGGCCTCAGCCACCTACAATCCCAAACGGAACAGGATTTCTTCCAGATGCAAACTGCCACAAGCTGGAAGCCTGGCTTCCCATGGAGGAACAATTGCCACCTGCAAACTGACATCAGGCACCTGGGCAGCTGACTTTACTTACCCCTAAAAACAGACCATCCTTTGTTCCCAACTCCCTCTGCCGGGCACATGGCTTCAGCCACCTACAATCTTGAACAGAACAGGATTTTTTCAAGATGCAAGCTGCCTTGAACAGGAAGACTAGCATCACTTGGGGGGCCAAAGGCCTCCTACAAACTGACATCAGGCACCTGGGCAGATGACTTTACTTACCTCTGGAAACAGGCCATCCTTTGTTCCCAACTCCCTCAGCCGGGCACCTGGACTCGGCCACCTACGATCCTAAACGGAACAGGATTTCTTCCAGATGCAAGCTGCCAGAAACTGGAAGACTACCTTCCCTTAGAGGGCCAAAGGCCTGCTACAAACTGACATCAGGCACCTGGGCAGCTGACTTTACTTACCCCTGGAAACAGGCCATCCTTTGTGCCCAACTCCCTCTGCCGGGCACCAGGCCTCGGCCACCTAAAATCCTGAACGGAACAGGATTTCTGAGAGATGCAAGCTGCCACAAGCAGGAAGCCTGGCTTCCCATGGAGGGCCAAAGGCCTCCTACAAACTGACATCAGGCACCTGGGCTGCTGACTGTACTTACCTCTGAAAACATGCCATCCTTTGTGCCCAACTCCCTCTGCCGGGCACCAGGCGTCGGCAACCTACAATCCCGAACGAAACAGGATTTCTTCCAGATGCAAGGTGCCACAAACAGGAAGACTTCCTTCCCATGGAGGGCCAAAGGCCTCCTACAAACTGACATCAGGCACCTGGGCAGCTGACTTTACTTACCCCTGGAAACAGGCCATCCTTTGTGCCAAACTCCCTCTGCCGGGCACCTGGCCTTGGCCACCTACAATCCCGAACGGAACAAGATTTCTTCAAGATGCAAGCTGCCACAAACTGGAAGACTAGCTTCCCAAGGAGAGCCAAAGGCCTACTACAAACTGACATCAGGCACCTGGGCAGCTGACTTTATTTTCCCCTGGAAACAGGCCATCCTTAGTGCCCAACTCCCTCTGCCGGGCACCAGGCCTCGGCCACCTACAATCCCAAACGGAACAGGATTTCTTCCAGATGCAAGCTGCCACAAGCTGGAAGCCTGGCTTCCCTTGGAGAGCCAAAGGCCTACTACAAACTGACATCAGGCACCTGGGCAGCTGAGTTTATTTACCCATGGAAACAGGCCATCCTTTGTACCCAACTCCCTCAGCAGGGCACCTGGCTCCGGCCACCTACAATCCCGAACGGATCAGGATTTCTTCCAGATGCAAGCTGCCACAAGCTGGAAGCCTGCCTTCCCTTGGAGGGCCAAAGGCCTCCTACAAACTGACATCAGGCACCTGGGCAGCTGACTTTACTTACCCCTGGAAACAGGCCATCCTTTGTTCCCAACGCCCTCTGCCGGGAACCCGGCTCCGTGCACCTACAATCCCGAACGAATCAGGATTTCTTCCAGATGCAAGCTGCCAGAAGCTGGAAGCCTGGCTTCCCATGGAGGGCCAAAGGCCTCCTACAAACTGACATCAGGCACCTGGGCAGCTGACTTTACTTACCCTTAAAAACAGGCCATCCTTTGTTCCCAACTCCCTCTGCCGGGCACCTGGCTTCAGCCACCTACAATCTTGAACGGAACAGGATTTTTTCAAGATTCAAGCTGCCTTGAACTGGAAGACTAGCATCACTTGGAGGGCCAAAGGCCTCCTACAAACTGACATCAGGCACCTGGGCAGCTGACTTTACTTACCCCTGGAAACAGGCCATCCTTTGTGCCCAACTCCCTCTGCCGGGAACCAGGCCGCGGCCACCTACAATCCCGAACGGAACAGGATTTCTGCCAGATGCAAGCTGCCACAAGCAGGAAGCCTGGCTTCCCATGGAGGGCCAAAGGCCTCCTACAAACTGACATCAGGCACCTGGGCAGCTGACTTTACTTACCTCTGAAAACAGGCCATCCTTTGTGCCCAACTCCCTCAGCAGGGCACCAGGCGTCGGCCACCTACAATCCCGAACGAAACAGGAATTCTTCCAGATGCAAGGTGCCACAAACTGGAAGACTACCTTCCCATGGAGGGCCAAAGGCCTCCTACAAACTGACATCAGGCACCTGGGCAGCTGACTTTACTTACCTGGAAACAGGCCATCATTTGTGCCAAACTCCGTCTGCCGGGCACCTGGCCTTGGCCACCTACAATCCCGAACGGAACAGGATTTATTCCAGATGCAAGCTGCCACAAGCAGGAAGCCTGGCTTCCCATGGAGGAACAATTGCCACCTGCAAACTGACATCAGGCACCTGGGTAGCTGACTTTACTTACCACTGGAAACAGGCCATCCTTTGTTCCCAACTCCCTCTGCCGGGCACCTGGCCTCGGCCACCTACAATCCCGAACGGATCAGGACATCTTCAAGATGCATTCTGCCACGAACGGGTAGACTAGCTTCCCTTGGAGGGCCAAAGGCCTCTCACAAACTGACATCAGGCACCTGGGCAGCTGACTTTACTTACCCCTGGAAACAGGCCGTCCTAGGTTCCCAACTCCCTGTGCCGGGCACCTGGCCTCGGCCACCTACAATCCCGAACGGAACAGGATTTCTTCCAGATGTAAGCTGCCTCAAGCTGGAAGACTACCTTCCCTTAGCGGGCCAAAGGCCTCCTACAAACTGACATCAGGCACCTGGGCAGCTGACTTTACTTACCCCTGGAAACAGGCCATCCTTTGTACCCAACTCGCTCAGCAGGGCACCTGGCTCCGGCCACCTACAATCCCGAACGGAACAGGATTTCTTCCAGATGCAAGCTGCCACAAGCTGGAAGCCTGGCTTCCCATGGAGGAACAATTGCCACCTGCAAACTGACATCAGGCACCTGGGCAGCTGACTATACTTACCCCTGGATACAGGCCATCCTTTGTGCCCAACTCCCTCTGCCGGGCACCAGGCCTCGACCACCTACAATCCCAAACAGAACAGGATTTCTTCCAGATGCAAGCTGCCACAAGCTGGAAGCCTGCCTTCCCTTGGAGGGCCAAAGGCCTCCTACAAACTGACATCAGGCACCTGGGCAGCTGACTATACTTACCCCTGGAAACAGGCCATCCTTTGTTCCCAACGCCCTGTGCCGGGTACCCGGCTCCGTGCACCTACAATCCCGAACGAAACAGGATTTCTTCCAGATGCAAGCTGCCAGAAGCAGGAAGCCTGGCTTCCCATGGAGGGCCAAAGGCCTCCTACAAACTGACATCAGGCACCTGGGCAGCTGACTTTACTTACCCCTAAAAATAGGCCATCCTTTGTTCCCAACTCCCTCTGCCGGGCACCTGGCTTCAGCCACCTACAATCTTGAACGGAACAGGATTTTTTCAAGATGCAAGCTGCCTTGAACAGGAAGACTAGCATCACTTGGGTGGCCAAAGGCCTCCTACAAACTGACATCAGGCACCTGGGCAGATGACTTTACTTACCTCTGGAAACAGGCCATCCTTTGTGCCCAACTCCCTCAGCCGGGCACCTGGCCTCGGCCACCTACGATCCTAAACGGAACAGGATTTCTTCCAGATGCAAGCTGCCACAAGCAGTAAGCGTGGCTTCCCATGGAGGGCCAAAGGCCTCCTACAAACTGACATCAGGCACCTGGGCAGCTGACTTTACTTACCCCTGGAAACAGGCCATCATTTGTGCCCAACTCCCTATGCCGGGCACCTGGCCTCGGCCACCTAAAATCTTGAACAGAACAGCAGTTCTTCCAGATGCAAGCTGCCACAAACTGGAAGACTAGCTTCCCTTGGAGGGCCAAAGGCCTCCTACAAACTGACATCAGGCACCTGGGCAGCTGACTTTACCTCCCCCTGGAAACAGGCCGTCTTGGTGCCCAACTCCCTCTGCCGGGCACCAGGCCTCGGCCACCTACAATCCCGAACGGAACAGGATTACTTCCAGATGCAAGCTGCCACAAGCTGGAAGCCTGGCTTCCCATGGAGGGTCAAAGGCCTGCTACAAACTGACATCAGGCACCTGGGCAGCTGACTTTACTAATCCCTGGAAACAGGCCATCATTTGTGCCCAACTCCCTCTGCCGGGCACCTGGCCTCGGCCACCCACAATCCCGAACGGAACAGGATTTCTTCCAGATGCAAGCTGCCACAAACTGGTAGACTTGCTTCCCTTGGAGGGCCAAAGGCCTCCTACAAACTGACACCAGGCACCTGGGCAGCTGACTTTACTTACCCCTGGAAACAGGCCATCATTTGTTCCCTACTCCCTCAGCAGGGCACCCGGCTCTGGCCACATACAATCCCGAACGGAACAGGATTTCTTCCAGATGCAAGCTGCCACAAGCAGGAAGCCTGGCTTCCCTTGGAGGGCCAAAGGCCCGCTACAAACTGACATCAGGCACCTGGGCATCTGACTTTACTTACCCCTGGAAACAGGCCATCCTTTGTTCCCAATTCCCTCGGCCCGGCACCTGGCCTCGGCCACCTACAATCCCAAACGGAACAGGATTTCTTCAACATGCAAGCTACCACAAACTGGAAGACTAGCTTCCCTTGGAGGGCCAAAGGCCTCCTACAAACTGACACCAGGCACCTGGGCAGCTGATTTTACTTAGCCCTGGAAACAGGCCATCATTTGTGCCCAACTCCCTCTGCCGGGCACCAGGCCTCGGCCACCTACGATCCCAAACGGAACAGGATTTCTTCGCGATGCAAGCTGCCGCAAGCTGGAAGGCTGGCTTCCCTTGGAGGGCCAAAGGCCTCCTACAAACTGACATCAGGCACCTGGGCAGCTGACTTTACTTACCCCTGGAAACAGGCCATCATTTGTGCCCTACTCCCTCTGCCGGGCACCTGGCCTCGGCCACTTACAATCCCGAGCAGAACAGCATTTCTTCAAGATGCAAGTTGCCACAGACTGGAAGACAAGCTTCCCATAGAGGGCCAAAGGCCTCCTACAAACTGACATCAGGCACCTGGGCAGCTAACTTTACTTACCCCTGGAAACAGGCCATCCTTTACTCCCAACTCCCTCTGCCGGTCACCTGGCCTCAGCCACCTACAATCCCGACCGCACAGGATTTCTCCCAGATGCAAGCAGCCACAAGCAGGAAGCCTGGCTTCCCATGGAGGGCCAAAGGCCTCCTACAAACTGACATCACGCACCTGGGCAGATGACTTTACTTACCCCTTGAAACAGGCCATCTTTGTGCCCAACTCCCTCTGACGGGCACATGGCCTCGGCCACCTATAATGCCGAACGGAACAGGATTTCTTCCAGATGCAAGCTGCCAAAAACTGGAAGACTACATTCCCTTAGTGGGCCAAAGGCCTGCTAAAAACTGACATCAGGCACCTGGGCAGCTGACTGTACTTACCCTTGGAAACAGGCCATCATTTGTGCCCAACTCCCTCTGCCGGGCACCTGGCCTCGGCCACCTATAAACCCGATCAGAACAGCATTTCTTCCAGATGCAAGCTGCCACAAACTGGAAGACTAGCTTCCCTTAGAGGGCCAAAGGCCTCCTAAAAATTGACATCAGGCACCTGGGCAGCTGACTTTACTTACCCCTGGAAACAGGCCATCCTTTGTGCCCAACTCCCTCTGCCGGGCACCAGGCCTCGGCCATCTACAATCCCGAACGGAACAGGATTTCTTCCAGATGCAAGCTGCCACAAGCTGGAAGCCTGGCTTCCCTTGGAGAGCCAAAGGCCTCCTACAAACTGACATCAGGCACCTGGGCAGCTGACTTTATTTACCCCTGGAAACAGACCATCCTTTGTACCCAAATCCCTCAGCAGGGCACCTGGCTCCGGCCACCTACAGTCCCGAACGGAACAGGATTACTTCCAGATGCAAGCTGCCACAAGCAGGAAGCCTGGCTTCCCATGGAGGAACAATTGCCACCTGCAAACTGACATCAGGCACCTGGGCAGCTGACTTTACTTACCCCTGGAAACAGGCCATCATTTGTGCCCAACTCCCTCTGCCGGGCACCTGATCTCGGCCACCTACAATCCCGAGCAGAACAGCATTTCTTCAAGATGCAAGTTGCCACAAACTGGAAGCCTGCCTTCCCTTGGAGGGCCAAAGACCTCCTACAAACTGACATCAGGCACCTGGGCAGCTGACTTTACTTACCCCTGGAAACAGGCCATCCTTTTTTCCCAACTCCCTCTGCCAGGCACCTGGCCTCGGCCACCTACAATCCCGAACGGAACAGGATTTCTTCCAGATGCAAGCTGCCACAAGCTGGAAGCCTGGCTTCCCATGGAGGGCCAAAGGCCTGCTACAAACTGACATCAGACACCTGGGCAGCTGACTTAACTAACCCCTGGAAACAGGCCATCATTTGTGCCCAACTCCCTCTGCCGGGCACCAGGCCTCGGCCACCTACAATCCCGAACGGAACAGGATTTCTTCCAGATGCAAGCTGCCACAAACGGGAAGACTAGCTTCCCATGGAGGGCCAAAGGCCTGGTACAAACTGACATCAGGCACCTGGGCAGCTGACTTTACTTACCCCTGGAAACTGGCCATCCTATGTTCCCAACTCCCAGTGCCGGGCACCTGGCTTCGGCCACCTACAATCCCGAACGGAACAGGATTTCTTCCAGATGCAAGCTGCCACAAACTGGAAGACTACCATCCCTAAGTGGGCCAAAGGCCTGCTAAAAACTGACATCAGGCACCTTGGCAGCTGACTGTACTTACCCTTGGAAACAGGCCATCATTTGTGCCCAACTCCCTCTGCCGGGCACCTGGCCTCGGACACCTATAAACCCGTACGGAACAGCATTTCTTCCAGATGCAAGCTGCCACAAACTGGAAGACTAGCTTCCCTTAGAGGGCCAAAGGCCTCCTACAAACTGACATCAGGCACCTGGGCAGCTGACTTTACTTACCCCTGGAAACAGGCCGTCATTTTGCCCAACTCCCTCTGCCGGGCACCAGGCCTCGGCCACCTACAATCCCGAACGGAACAGGATTACTTCCAGATGCAAGCTGCCACAAGCAGGAAGCCTGGCTTCCCTTGGAGGGCCAAAGGCATTCTACAAACTGACACCAGGCACCTGGGCAGCTGACTTTACTTACCCCTGGAAACAGGCCATCCTTTGTGCCCAATTCCCTCTGCCGGGCACCCGGCTTCGGGAACCTACAATCTGGAACGGAATAAGATTTTTTCCAGATGCAAGCTGCATTGAACAGGAAGACTAGCATCACTTGAAGGGCCAAAGGCCTGCTACAAACTGACATCAGGCACCTGGGCAGCTGACTTTACTTACCCCTGGAAACAGGCCCTCATTTGTGCCCAACACCCTCAGCCGGGCACCAGGCCTCGGTCACCTACGATCCCAAACGGAACAGGATTTCTTCCAGATGCAAGCTGCCACAAGCTGAAAGCCTGGCTTCCCATGGAGGGTCAAAGGCCTGCTACAAACTGACATCAGGCACCTGGGCAGCTGACTTTACTAACCCCTGGAAACAGGCCATCATTTGTGCCCAACTCCCTCTGCCGGGCACCTGGCCTCGGCCACCCACAATCCCGAACAGAACAGGATTTCTTCGCGATGCAAGCTGCCACAAACTGGAAGACTTGCTTCCCTTGGAGGGCCAAAGGGCTCCTACAAACTGACATCAGCACCTGGGCAGCTGACTTTACTTACCCCTGGAAACAGGCCATCCTTTGTTCCCAACTCCTGCAGCAGGGCACCAGGCCTCGGCCACCTACAATCCCAAACAAAACAGGATTTCCTCAAGATGCAAGCTGCCACAAGCTGGAAGCCTGGCTTCCCATGGAGGGTGAAAAGGCCTGCTACAAACTGATTCAAGGCACCTGGGCAGCTGACTTTACTAACCTCTGGAAACAGGCCATCATTTGTGCCCAACTCCCTCTGCCGGGCACCTGGCTTCGGCCACCTACAATCCCGAACGGAACAGGATTTCTTCCAGATGCAAGCTGCCACAAACTGGAAGATTAGCTTCCCATGGAGGGCCAAAGGCCTCCTACAAACTGACATCAGGCACCTGGGCAGCTGACTTTACTTACCCCTGGAAACAGGCCACCATTTGTGCCCAACTCCCTCTGCCGGGCACCTGGCCTCGGCCACCTACAATCCCGAACGAAACAGGATTTCTTCCAGATGCAAACTGCCACAAGCTGGAAGCCTGGCTTCCCTTGGATGGCCAAAGGCCTGCTACAAACTGACACCAGGCACCTGGGCAGCTGACTTTACTTACCCCTGGAAACAGGCCATCCTTTTTGCCCAACTCCCTCTGCCGGGCACCTGGCCACGGCCACCTACAATCCCGAACGGGACAGGATTTCTTCCAGATGCAAGCAGCCACAAACTGGAAGACTAGATTCCCTTAGAGGGCCAAAGGCCTCCTGCAAACTGACATCAGGCACCTGGGCAGCTGACTTTACTTATTTCTGGAAACAGGCCATCCTTTGTTCCCAACTCCCTTAGCCGGGCACCAGGCCTCGGCCACCTACGATCCCAAACAGAAGAGGATTTCTTCCAGATGCAAGCTGCCACAAGCTGGAAGCCTGGCTTCCCTTGGAGAGCCAAAGGCCTACTACAAACTGACATCAGGCACCTGGGCAGCTGACTTTATTTACCCCTGGAAACAGGCCATCCTTTGTACCCAAATCCCTCAGCAGGGCACCTGGCTCCGGCCACCTACAATCCCGAACGGAAGAGGATTACTTCCAGATGCAAGCTGCCACAAGCAGGAAGCCTGGCTTCCCATGGAGGAACAATTGCCACCTGAACACTGACATCAGGCACCTGGGCAGCTGACTTTACTTACCCCTGGAAACAGGCCATCATTTGTGCCCAACTCCCTCTGCCGGGCACCTGGCCTCGGCCACCTACAATCCCAAACGGAACATGATTTCTTCCAGAAGCAAGCTGCGTCAAGCTGGAAGCCTGGCTTCCCTTGGAGGGCCAAAGGCCTGCTACAAACTGACATCAGGCACCTGGGCAGCTGACTTTACTTACCCCTGGAAACAGGCCATCCTTTGTTCCCAACTCCTGCAGCAGGGCACCAGGCCTCGGCCACCTACAATCCCAAACAAAACAGGATTTCTTCAAGATGCAAGCTGCCACAAGCTGGAAGCCTGGCTTCCCATGGAGGGTGAAAAGGCCTGCTACAAACTGATTCAAGGCACCTGGGCAGCTGACTTTACTAACCTCTGGAAACAGGCCATCCTTTGTGCCCAACTCCCTCTGCCGGGCACCAGGCCTCGGCCACCTACAATCCAGAATGGAACAGGATTTCTTCCAGATGCAAGCTGCCACAAACTGGAAGACTAGTTTCCCTTGAAGGGCCAAAGGGCTCCTACAAACTGACATCAGGCACCTGGGCAGCTGACTTTACTTACCCCTGGAAACAGGCCATCATTTGTGCCCAACTCCCTCTGCCGGGCACCAGGCCTCGGACACCTACAATCCCAAACGGAACAGGATTTCTTCCAGATGCAAGCTGCGTCAAGCTGGAAGCCTGGCTTCACTTGGAGGGCCAAAGGCCTGCTACAAACTGACATCAGGCACCTGGGCAGCTGACTTTACTTACCCCTGGAAACAGGCCATCCCTTGTGACCAGTTTCCTCTGCCGGGCATCTGGCCTCGGCCACCTACAATCCCGAACGGAACAGGATTTCTTCCAGATGTAAGCTGCCACAAACTGGAAGACTGGCTTCCCTTGGAGGGCCAAAGGCCTTCTACAAACTGACATCAGGCACCTGGGCATCTGACTTTATTTAACCCTGGAGACAGGCCATCCTTTGTTCCCAACTCTCTCGGCCCGGCACCTGGCCTCGGCCACCTACAATCCCAAACGGAACAGGATTTCTTCCAGATGCAAGCTACCACAAACTGGAAGTCTAGCTTCCCTTGGAGGGCCAAAGGCCTGCAACAAACTGACATCAGGCACCTGGGAAGCTGACTTTACTTACCCCTGGAAACTGGCCATCCTATGTTCCCAACTCCCAGTGCCGGGCACCTGGCTTCGGCCACCTACAATCCCGAACGGAACAGGATTTCTTCCATATGCAAGCTGCCACAAACTGGAAGACTACCTTCCCTTAGTGGGCCAAAGGCCTGCTAAAAACTGACATCAGGCACCTGGGCAGCTGACTGTACTTACCCTTGGAAACAGGCCATCATTTGTGCCCAACTCCCTCTGCCGGGCACCTGGCCTCGGCCACCTATAAACCCGAACGGAACAGCATTTCTTCCAGATGCAAGCTGCCACAAACTGGAAGACTAGCTTCCCTTAGAGGGCCAAAGGCCTCCTACAAACTGACATCAGGCACCTGGGAAGCTGACTTTACTTACCCCTGGAAACAGGCCATCCTTTGTGCCCAACTCCCTCTGCCAGGCGCCTGTCCTCGGCCACCTACAATCCCGAACGGAACAGGATTTCTTCCAGATGCAAGCTGCCACAAGCTGGAAGCCTGGCTTCCCATGGAGGGCCAAAGGCCAGCTACAAACTGACATCAGACACCTGGGCAGCTGACTTTACTTACCCCTGGAAACAGGCCATCCTTTGTGCCCAATTCCCTCTGCCGGGCACCCGGCTTCGGGAACCTACAATCTGGAACGGAATAAGATTTTTTCCAGATGCAAGCTGCATTGAACAGGAAGACTAGCATAACTTGAAGGGCCAAAGGCCTGCTACAAACTGACATCAGGCACCTGGGCAGCTGACTTTACTTACCCCTGGAAACAGGCCCTCATTTGTACCCAACACCCTCAGCCGGGCACCAGGCCTCGGTCACCTACGATCCCAAACGGAACAGGATTTCTTCCAGATGCAAGCTGCCACAAGCTGAAAGCCTGGCTTCCCATGGAGGGTCAAAGGCCTGCTACAAACTGACATCAGGCACCTGGGCAGCTGACTTTACTAACCCCTGGAAACAGGCCATCATTTGTGCCCAACTCCCTCTGCCGGGCACCTGGCCTCGGCCACCCACAATCCCGAACAGAACAGGATTTCTTCGCGATGCAAGCTGCCACAAACTGGAAGACTTGCTTCCCTTGGAGGGCCAAAGGGCTCCTACAAACTGACATCAGCACCTGGGCAGCTGACTTTACTTACCCCTGGAAACAGGCCATCCTTTGTTCCCAACTCCTGCAGCAGGGCACCAGGCCTCGGCCACCTACAATCCCAAACAAAACAGGATTTCTTCAAGATGCAAGCTGCCACAAGCTGGAAGCCTGGCTTCCCATGGAGGGTGAAAAGGCCTGCTACAAACTGATTCAAGGCACCTGGGCAGCTGACTTTACTAACCTCTGGAAACAGGCCATCATTTGTGCCCAACTCCCTCTGCCGGGCACCTGGCTTCGGCCACCTACAATCCCGAACGGAACAGGATTTCTTCCAGATGCAAGCTGCCACAAACTGGAAGATTAGCTTCCCATGGAGGGCCAAAGGCCTCCTACAAACTGACATCAGGCACCTGGGCAGCTGACTTTACTTACCCCTGGAAACAGGCCACCATTTGTGCCCAACTCCCTCTGCCGGGCACCTGGCCTCGGCCACCTACAATCCCGAACGAAACAGGATTTCTTCCAGATGCAAACTGCCACAAGCTGGAAGCCTGGCTTCCCTTGGATGGCCAAAGGCCTCCTACAAACTGACACCAGGCACCTGGGCAGCTGACTTTACTTACCCCTGGAAACAGGCCATCCTTTTTGCCCAACTCCCTCTGCCGGGCACCTGGCCACGGCCACCTACAATCCCGAACGGGACAGGATTTCTTCCAGATGCAAGCAGCCACAAACTGGAAGACTAGATTCCCTTATAGGGCCAAAGGCCTCCTGCAAACTGACATCAGGCACCTGGGCAGCTGACTTTACTTATTTCTGGAAACAGGCCATCCTTTGTTCCCAACTCCCTTAGCCGGGCACCAGGCCTCGGCCACCTACGATCCCAAACAGAAGAGGATTTCTTCCAGATGCAAGCTGCCACAAGCTGGAAGCCTGGCTTCCCTTGGAGAGCCAAAGGCCTACTACAAACTGACATCAGGCACCTGGGCAGCTGACTTTATTTACCCCTGGAAACAGGCCATCCTTTGTACCCAAATCCCTCAGCAGGGCACCTGGCTCCGGCCACCTACAATCCCGAACGGAAGAGGATTACTTCCAGATGCAAGCTGCCACAAGCAGGAAGCCTGGCTTCCCATGGAGGAACAATTGCCACCTGAACACTGACATCAGGCACCTGGGCAGCTGACTTTACTTACCCCTGGAAACAGGCCATCATTTGTGCCCAACTCCCTCTGCCGGGCACCTGGCCTCGGCCACCTACAATCCCAAACGGAACATGATTTCTTCCAGAAGCAAGCTGCGTCAAGCTGGAAGCCTGGCTTCCCTTGGAGGGCCAAAGGCCTGCTACAAACTGACATCAGGCACCTGGGCAGCTGACTTTACTTACCCCTGGAAACAGGCCATCCTTTGTTCCCAACTCCTGCAGCAGGGCACCAGGCCTCGGCCACCTACAATCCCAAACAAAACAGGATTTCTTCAAGATGCAAGCTGCCACAAGCTGGAAGCCTGGCTTCCCATGGAGGGTGAAAAGGCCTGCTACAAACTGATTCAAGGCACCTGGGCAGCTGACTTTACTAACCTCTGGAAACAGGCCATCCTTTGTGCCCAACTCCCTCTGCCGGGCACCAGGCCTCGGCCACCTACAATCCAGAATGGAACAGGATTTCTTCCAGATGCAAGCTGCCACAAACTGGAAGACTAGTTTCCCTTGAAGGGCCAAAGGGCTCCTACAAACTGACATCAGGCACCTGGGCAGCTGACTTTACTTACCCCTGGAAACAGGCCATCATTTGTGCCCAACTCCCTCTGCCGGGCACCAGGCCTCGGACACCTACAATCCCAAACGGAACAGGATTTCTTCCAGATGCAAGCTGCGTCAAGCTGGAAGCCTGGCTTCACTTGGAGGGCCAAAGGCCTGCTACAAACTGACATCAGGCACCTGGGCAGCTGACTTTACTTACCCCTGGAAACAGGCCATCCCTTGTGACCAGTTTCCTCTGCCGGGCATCTGGCCTCGGCCACCTACAATCCCGAACGGAACAGGATTTCTTCCAGATGTAAGCTGCCACAAACTGGAAGACTGGCTTCCCTTGGAGGGCCAAAGGCCTTCTAAAAACTGACATCAGGCACCTGGGCATCTGACTTTATTTAACCCTGGAGACAGGCCATCCTTTGTTCCCAACTCTCTCGGCCCGGCACCTGGCCTCGGCCACCTACAATCCCAAACGGAACAGGATTTCTTCCAGATGCAAGCTACCACAAACTGGAAGTCTAGCTTCCCTTGGAGGGCCAAAGGCCTGCAACAAACTGACATCAGGCACCTGGGAAGCTGACTTTACTTACCCCTGGAAACTGGCCATCCTATGTTCCCAACTCCCAGTGCCGGGCACCTGGCTTCGGCCACCTACAATCCCGAACGGAACAGGATTTCTTCCATATGCAAGCTGCCACAAACTGGAAGACTACCTTCCCTTAGTGGGCCAAAGGCCTGCTAAAAACTGACATCAGGCACCTGGGCAGCTGACTGTACTTACCCTTGGAAACAGGCCATCATTTGTGCCCAACTCCCTCTGCCGGGCACCTGGCCTCGGCCACCTATAAACCCGAACGGAACAGGATTTCTTCCAGATGCAAGCTGCCACAAACTGGAAGACTAGCTTCCCTTAGAGGGCCAAAGGCCTCCTACAAACTGACATCAGGCACCTGGGAAGCTGACTTTACTTACCCCTGGAAACAGGCCATCCTTTGTGCCCAACTCCCTCTGCCAGGCGCCTGTCCTCGGCCACCTACAATCCCGAACGGAACAGGATTTCTTCCAGATGCAAGCTGCCACAAGCTGGAAGCCTGGCTTCCCATGGAGGGCCAAAGGCCAGCTACAAACTGACATCAGACACCTGGGCAGCTGACTTTACTAACCCCTGAAACAGGCCCTCATTTGTGCCCAACTCCCTCTGCCGGGCACCAGGCCTCGGCCACCTACAATCCCGAACGGAACAGGATTTCTTCCAGATGCAAGCTGCCACAAACGGGAAGCCTAGCTTCCCTTGGAGGGCCAAAGGCCTCCTACAAACTGACATCAGGCACCTGGGCAGCTGACTTTACTAACCTTTGGAAACAGGCCATCCTTTGTGCCCAACTCCCTCTGCCAGGCACCTGGCCTCGGCCACCCACAATCCTGAACAGAACAGGATTTCTTCGCGATGCAAGCTGCCACAAACTGGAAGACTTGCTTCCCTTGCAGGGCCAAAGGGCTCCTACAAACTGACATCAGGCACCTGGGCAGCTGACTTTACTTACCCCTGGAAACAGGCCATCCTTTGTTCCCAACTCCTGCAGCAGGGCACCAGGCCTCGGCCACCTACAATCCCAAACAAAACAGGATTTCTTCCAGATGCAAGCTGCCACAACCTGGAAGCCTGGCTGCCCATGGAGGGCCAAAGGCCTGCTTCAAACTGATTCAAGGCACCTGGGCAGCTGACTTTACTAACCTCTGGAAACAGTCCATCATTTGTGCCGAACTCCCTCTGCCGGGCACCTGGCTTCGGCCACCTACAATCCCGAAAGGAACAGGATTTCTTCCAGATGCAAGCTGCCACAAACTGGAAGATTAGCTTCCCATGGAGGGCCAAAGGCCTCCTACAAACTGACATCAGGCACCTGAGCAGCTGACTTTACTTACCCCTGGAAACAGGCCACCATTTGTGCCCAACTCCCTCTGCCGGGCACCTGGCCTCGGCCACCTACAATCCCGAACGGAACAGGATTTCTTCCAGATGCAAACTGCCACAAGCTGGAAGCCTGGCTTCCCTTGGATGGCCAAAGGCCTCCTACAAACTGACACCAGGCACCTGGGCAGCTGACTTTACTTACCCCTGGAAACAGGCCATCCTTTTTGCCCAACTCCCTCTGCCGGGCACCTGGCCACGGCCACCTACAATCCCGAACGGGACAGGATTTCTTCCAGATGCAAGCTGCCACAAACTGGAAGACTAGATTCCCTTAGAGGGCCAAAGGCCTCCTGCAAACTGACATCAGGCACCTGGGCAGCTGACTTTACTTATTTCTGGAAACAGGCCATCCTTTGTTCCCAACTCCCTTAGCCAGGCACCAGGCCTCGGCCACCTACGATCCCAAACAGAACAGGATTTCTTCAAGATGCAAGCTACCACAAGCTGGAAGCCTGGCTGCTCTTGGAGGCCCAAAGGCCTCCTAAAACTGACGTCAGGCACCTGGGCAGCTGACTTTACTTACCCCTGGAAACAGGCCATCATTTGTGCCCAACTCCCTCTGCCGGGCACCAGGCCTCGGCCACCTACAATCCCGAACGGAACAGGATTTCTTCCAGATGCAAGCTGCCACAAGCTGGAAGCCTGGCTTCCCTTGGAGAGCCAAAGGCCTACTACAAACTGACATCAGGCACCTGGGCAGCTGACTTTATTTACCCCTGGAAACAGGCCATCCTTTGTACCCAACTCCCTCAGCAGGGCACCTGGCTCCGGCCACCTACAATCCCGAACGGAACAGGATTACTTCCAGATGCAAGCTGCCACAAGCAGGAAGCCTGGCTTCCCATGGAGGAACAATTGCCACCTGCAAACTGACATCAGGCACCTGGGCAGCTGACTTTACTTACCCCTGGAAACAGGCCGTCATTTTGCCCAACTCCCTCTGCCGGGCACCAGGCCTCGGCCACCTACAATCCCGAACGGAACAGGATTACTTCCAGATGCAAGCTGCCACAAGCAGGAAGCCTGGCTTCCCTTGGAGGGCCAAAGGCATCCTACAAACTGACACCAGGCACCTGGGCAGCTGACTTTACTTACCCCTGGAAACAGGCCATCCTTTGTGCCCAACTCCCTCTGCCGGGCACCTGGCCTCGGCCACCTACAATCCCGAACGGAACAGGATTTCTTCCAGATGCAAACTGCCACAAGCTGGAAGCCTGGCTTCCCTTGGATGGCCAAAGGCCTCCTACAAACTGACACCAGGCACCTGGGCAGCTGACTTTACTTACCCCTGGAAACAGGCCATCCTTTTTGCCCAACTCCCTCTGCCGGGCACCTGGCCACGGCCACCTACAATCCCGAACGGGACAGGATTTCTTCCAGATGCAAGCTGCCACAAACTGGAAGACTAGATTCCCTTAGAGGGCCAAAGGCCTCCTGCAAACTGACATCAGGCACCTGGGCAGCTGACTTTACTTATTTCTGGAAACAGGCCATCCTTTGTTCCCAACTCCCTTAGCCGGGCACCAGGCCTCGGCCACCTACGATCCCAAACAGAAGAGGATTTCTTCAAGATGCAAGCTACCACAAGCTGGAAGCCTGGCTGCTCTTGGAGGCCCAAAGGCCTCCTAAAACTGACGTCAGGCACCTGGGCAGCTGACTTTACTTACCCCTGGAAACAGGCCATCATTTGTGCCCAACTCCCTCTGCCGGGCACCAGGCCTCGGCCACCTACAATCCCGAACGGAACAGGATTTCTTCCAGATGCAAGCTGCCACAAGCTGGAAGCCTGGCTTCCCTTGGAGAGCCAAAGGCCTACTACAAACTGACATCAGGCACCTGGGCAGCTGACTTTATTTACCCCTGGAAACAGGCCATCCTTTGTACCCAACTCCCTCAGCAGGGCACCTGGCTCCGGCCACCTACAATCCCGAACGGAACAGGATTACTTCCAGATGCAAGCTGCCACAAGCAGGAAGCCTGGCTTCCCATGGAGGAACAATTGCCACCTGCAAACTGACATCAGGCACCTGGGCAGCTGACTTTACTTACCCCTGGAAACAGGCCGTCATTTTGCCCAACTCCCTCTGCCGGGCACCAGGCCTCGGCCACCTACAATCCCGAACGGAACAGGATTACTTCCAGATGCAAGCTGCCACAAGCAGGAAGCCTGGCTTCCCTTGGAGGGCCAAAGGCATCCTACAAACTGACACCAGGCACCTGGGCAGCTGACTTTACTTACCCCTGGAAACAGGCCATCCTTTGTGCCCAATTCCCTCTGCCGGGAACCCGGCTTCGGGAACCTACAATCTTGAACGGAATAGGATTTTTTCCAGATGCAAGCTGCATTGAACAGGAAGACTAGCATCACTTGAAGGGCCAAAGGCCTGCTACAAACTGACATCAGGCACCTGGGCAGCTGACTTTACTTACCCCTGGAAACAGGCCCTCATTTGTGCCCAACACCCTCAGCCGGGCACCAGGCCTCGGTCACCTACGATCCCAAACGGAACAGGATTTCTTCCAGATGCAAGCTGCCACAAGCTGGAAGCCTGGCTTCCCATGGAGGGTCAAAGGCCTGCTACAAACTGACATCAGGCACCTGGGCAGCTGACTTTACTTACCCCTGGAAACAGGCCACCATTTGTGCCCAACTCCCTCTGCCGGGCACCTGGCCTCGGCCACCTACAATCCCGAACGGAACAGGATTTCTTCCAGATGCAAGCTGCCACAAACTGGAAGATTAGCTTCCCATGGAGGGCCAAAGGCCTCCTAAAAACTGACATCAGGCACCTGGGCAGCTGACTTTACTTACCCCTGGAAACAGGTCACCATTTGTGCCCAACTCCCTCTGCCGGGCACCTGGCCTCGGCCACCTACAATCCCGAACGGAACAGGATTTCTTCCAGATGCAAACTGCCACAAGCTGGAAGCCTGGCTTCCCTTGGATGGCCAAAGGCCTCCTACAAACTGACACCAGGCACCTGGGCAGCTGACTTTACTTACCCCTGGAAACAGGCCATCCTTTTTGCCCAACTCCCTCTGCCGGGCACCTGGCCACGGCCACCTACAATCCCGAACGAGACTGGATTTCTTCCAGATGCAAGCTGCCACAAACTGGAAGACTAGATTCCCTTAGAAGGCCAAAGGCCTCCTGCAAACTGACATCAGGCACCTGGGCAGCTGACTTTACTTATTTCTGGAAACAGGCCATCCTTTGTTCCCAACTCCCTTAGCCGGGCACCAGGCCTCGGCCACCTACGATCCCAAACAGAACAGGATTTCTTCAAGATGCAAGCTACCACAAGCTGGAAGCCTGGCTGCTCTTGGAGGGCCAAAGGCCTCCTAAAACTGACATCAGGCACCTGGGCAGCTGACTTTACTAACCCCTGGAAACAGGCCATCATTTGTGCCCAACTCCCTCTGCCGGGCACCTGGCCTCGGCCACCTTCAATCCCGAATGGAACAGGATTTCTTCCAGATGCAAGCTGCAACAAACTGGTAGACTTGCTTCCCTTGGATGGCCAAAGGCCTCCTACAAACTGACATCAGGCACCTGGGCAGCTGACTTTACTTACCCCTTGAAACAGGCCATCCTTTGTTCCCTACTCCTTCAGCAGGGCACCCTGCTCCGGCCACCTACAATCCCGAAAGGAACAGGATTTCTTCCAGATGCAAGCTGCCACAAGCTGGAAGCCTGGCTTCCCTTGGAGAGGCAAAGGCCTCCTACAAACTGACATCAGGCACCTAGGCAGCTGACTTTACTTACCCCTGGAAACACGCCATCCTTTGTGCCCAACTCCCTCTGCCGGGCACCTGGCCTCGGCCACCTACATTCCCAAATAGAACAGGATTTCTTCCAGATGCAAGCAGCCACAAACTGGAAGCCTGGCTGCTCTTGGAGGGCCAATGGCCTCCTACAAACTGACATCAGGCACCTGGGCAGCTGACTTTACTTACCCCTGGAAACAGGCCATCCTTTGTGCCCAACTCCCTCTGCCGGGCACCAGGCCTCGGCCACCTACAATCCAAACCGGAACAGGTTTTCTTCCAGATGCAAGCTGCCACAAGCTGGAAGACTAGCTTCCCTTGGAGGGCCAAAGGCCTACTACAAACTGACATCAGGCACCTGGGCAGCTGACTTTACTTACCCCTGGAAAGAGGCCATCATTTGTGCCCAACTCCCTCTGCCGGGCACCTGGCATCGGCCACCTACAATCCCAAACGGAACAGGATTTCTTCCAGATGCAAGCTGCCACAAGCTGGAAGCCTGGCTTCCCATGGAGGGCCAAAGGCCTCCTACAAACTGACATCAGGCACCTGGGCAGCTAAATTTACTTACCTCTGGAAACAGGCCATCCTTTGTTCCCAACTCCCTCTGCCGGGCACCTGGCCTCGGCCACCTACAATCCCGATCGGAATAGGATTTCTTCCAGATGCAAGCTGCCACAAACTGGAAGACTAGCTTCCCTTGGAGGGCCAAAGGCCTTCTACAAACTGACATCAGGCACCTGGGCAGCTGACTTTACTTCCCCCTGGAAACAGGCCATCCTTTGTGCCCAACTCCCTCTGCCAGGCACCTGGCCTCGGCCACCTACATTCCCGAGCAGAACAGCATTTCTTCAAGATGCAAGCTGCCACAAACTGGAAGACTTGCTTCTCTTGGAGGGCCAAAGGCCTCCTACAAACTGACATCAGGCACCTGGGCAGCTAACTTTACTTACCCCTGGAAACAGGCCATCCTTTGTTCCCAACTCCCTCTGCCGGGCACCTGGCCTCGGCCACCTACAATCCCGAACGGAACAGCATTTCTTCCAGATGCAAGCTGCCACAAGCTGGAAGCCAGGCTTCCTATGGAGGGCCAAAGGCCTGCTACAAACTGACATCAGACACCTGGGCAGCTGACTTTACTTACCCCTGGAAACAGGCCATCATTTGTGCCCAACTCCCTCTGCCGGGCACCTGGCCTCGGCCACCTACGATCCCAAACGGAAGAGGATTTCATCCACATGCAAGTTGCCACAAGCTGGAAGCCTGACTGCTCTTGGAGGGTCAAAGGCCTCCTACAAACTGACATCAGGCACCTGGGCAGCTGACTTTACTTACCCCTGGAAACAGGCCATCATTTGTGCCCAGCTCCCTCTGCCGGGCACCTGGCCTCGGCCACCTACAATCCCGAATGGAACAGGATTTCTTCCAGATGCTAGCTGCCACAAACTGGAAGACTAATTTTCCTTGAAGGGCCAAAGGCCTCCTACAAACTGACATCAGGCACCTGGGCAGCTGACTTTACTTACCCCTGGAAACAGGCCATCATTTGTGCCAAACTCCCTCTGCTGGGCACCCGGCTCCGGCCACCTACAATCCCGAACGGAACAGGATTTCTTCCAGATGCAAGCTGCCACAAGCTGGAAGCCTGGCTTCCCTTGGAGGGCCAAAGGCCTCCTACAAACTGACATCAGGCACCTGGGCAGCTGACTTTACTTACCCCTGGAAACAGGCCATCCTTTGTGACCATCTCCCTCTGCCGGGCACCCGGCTTCGGGAACCTACAGTCTTGAACGGAATAGGATTTTTTCCAGATGGAAGCTGCATTGAACAGGAAGACTAGCATCACTTGGAGAGCCAAAGGCCTGCTACAAACTGACATCAGGCACCTGGGCAGCTGACTTTACTCACCCCTGGAAACAGGTTCTCATTTGTGCCCAACTCCCACATCCGGGCACCTGGCCTCGGTCACCTACGATCCCAAACGGAACAGGATTTCTTCCAGATGCAAGCTGCCACAAGCTCGAAGCCTGGCTTCCCATGGAGGGCCAAAGGCCTACTACAAACTGACATCAGGCACCTGGGCAGCTGACTTTACTTACCCCTGGAAACAGGCCATCCTTTTTTCCCAACTCCTGCAGCAGGGCACCCGGCTCCGGCCACCTACAATCCAGAAAGGAACAGGATTTCTTCCAGATGCAAGCTGCCACAAACTGGAAGACTAGCTTCCCTTAGAGGGCTAAAGGCCTCCTACAAACTGACATCAGGCACCTGGGCAGCTGACTTTACTTACCCCTGGAAACAGGCCATCTTTGTGCCCAACTCCCTCTGCCGAGCACCTGGCCTCGGCCACCTACAATCCCGAATGGAACAGGATTTCTTCCAGATGCAAGCTGCCACAAACTGGAAGACTAGTTTCCCTTGAAGGGCCAAAGGCCTCCTACAAACTGACATCAGGCACCTGGGCAGCTGACTTTACTTACCCCTGGAAACAGGCCATCCTTTGTGCCCAACTCCCTCTGCCGGGCACCAGGCCTCGGCCACCTACAATCCCAAACGGAACAGGATTTCTTCCAGATGCAAGCAGCCACAAGCTAGCAGCCAGTCTTCCCATGGAGGGCCAAAGGCCTCCTACAAACTGACATCAGGCACCTGGGCAGCTGACTTTACTTACCCCTGGAAATAGGCCATCATTTGTGCCCAACTCCCTCTGCTGGGCACGTGGCTCCGGCCACCTACAATCCCGAACGGAACAGGATTTCTTCCAGATGCAAGCTGCCACAAGCTGGAAGCCTGGCATCCCTTGGAGGGCCAAAGGCCTCCTACAAACTGACATCAGGCACCTGGGCAGCTGACTTTACTTACCCCTGGAAACAGGCCATCCTTTCTGACCAACTCCCTCTGCCGGGCACCTGGCCTCGGCCACCTAAAATCTTGAACGGAATAGGATTTTTTCCAGATGGAAGCTGCATTGAACAGGAAGACTAGCATCACTTGGAGAGCCAAAGGCCTGCTACAAACTGACATCAGGCACCTGGGCAGCTGACTTTACTTACCCCTGGAAACAGGCCATCATTTGTGCCAACTCCCTCTGCCGGGCACCAGGCCTCGGCCACCTACAATCCCAAACGAAACAGATTTCTTCCAGATGCAAGCTGCCACAAGCTAACAGCCAGTCTTCCCATGGAGGGCCAAAGGCCTCCTACAAACTGACATCAGGCACCTGGGCAGCTGACTTTACTTACCCCTGGAAAAAGGCCATCATTTGTGCCAAACTCCCTCTGCTGCGCACCCGGCTCCGGCCACCTACAATCCCGAACGGAACAGGATTTCTTCCAGATGCAAGCTCCCACAAGCTGGAAGCCTGGCTTCCCTTGGAGGGCCAAAGGCCTCCTACAAACTGACATCAGGCACCTGGGCAGCTGACTTTACTTACCCCTGGAAACAGGCCATCATTTCTGACCAACTCCCTCTGCCGGGCACCTGGCCTCGGCCACCTACAATCTTGAACGGAATAGGATTTTTTCCAGATGCAAGCTGCATTGAACAGGAAGAGTAGCATCACTTGGAGAGCCAAAGGCCTGCTACAAACTGGCATCAGGCACCTGGGCAGCTGACTTTACTTACCCCTGGAAACAGGTTCTCATTTGTGCCCAACTCCCACATCCGGGCACCAGGCCTCGGTCACCTACGATCCCAAACGGAACAGGATTTCTTCCAGATGCAAGCTGCCACAAGCTGGAAGCCTGGCTTCCCATGGAGGGCCAAAGGCCTACTACAAACTGACATCAGGCACCTGGGCAGCTGACTTTACTTACCCCTGGAAACAGGCCATCCTTTGTTCCCAACTCCTGCAGCAGGGCACCTGGCCTCGGCCACCTACAATCCCAAACGGAACAGGATTTCTTCAAGATGCAAGCTGCCACAAGCTGGAAGCCTGGCTTCCCATGGAGGGCCAAAGGCCTGCTACAAACTGATTCAAGGCACCTGGGCAGCTGACTTTACTAACCCCTGGAAACAGGCCATCATTTGTGCCCAACTCCCCTCTGCCGGGCACCTGGCCTCGGCCACCTTCAATCCCGAATGGAACAGGATTTCTTCCAGATGCAAGCTGCAACAAACTGGTAGACTTGCTTCCCTTGGATGGCCAAAGGCCTCCTACAAACTGACATCAGGCACCTGGGCAGCTGACTTTACTTACCCCTTGAAACAGGCCATCCTTTGTTCCCTACTCCTTCAGCAGGGCACCCTGCTCCGGCCACCTACAATCCCGAAGGAACAGGATTTCTTCCAGATGCAAGCTGCCACAAGCTGGAAGCCTGGCTTCCCTTGGAGAGGCAAAGGCCTCCTACAAACTGACATCAGGCACCTAGGCAGCTGACTTTACTTACCCTGGAAACACGCCATCCTTTGTGCCCAACTCCCTCTGCCGGGCACCTGGCCTCGGCCACCTACATTCCCAAATAGAACAGGATTTCTTCCAGATGCAAGCAGCACAAACTGGAAGACTTGCTTCCCATGGAGGGCCAAAGGCCTCCTACAAACTGACATCAGGCACCTGGGCAGCTAACTTTACTTACCCCTGGAAACAGGCCATCCTTTGTTCCCAACTCCCTTAGCCGGACACCAGGCCTCGGCCACCTGCGATCCCAAACGGAAACAGGATTTCTTCCAGATGCAAGCTGCCACAAACTGGAAGCCTGGCTGCTCTTGGAGGGCCAATGGCCTCCTACAAACTGACATCAGGCACCTGGGCAGCTGACTTTACTTACCCCTGGAAACAGGCCATCCTTTGTGCCCAACTCCCTCTGCCGGGCACCAGGCCTCGGCCACCTACAATCCAAACCGGAACAGGTTTTCTTCCAGATGCAAGCTGCCACAAGCTGGAAGACTAGCTTCCCTTGGAGGGCCAAAGGCCTACTACAAACTGACATCTAGGCACCTGGGCAGCTGACTTTACTTACCCCTGGAAAGAGGCCATCATTTGTGCCCAACTCCCTCTGCCGGGCACCTGGCATCGGCCACCTACAATCCCAAACGGAACAGGATTTCTTCCAGATGCAAGCTGCCACAAGCTGGAAGCCTGGCTTCCCATGGAGGGCCAAAGGCCTCCTACAAAACTGACATCAGGCACCTGGGCAGCTAAATTTACTTACCTCTGGAAACAGGCCATCCTTTGTTCCCAACTCCCTCTGCCGGGCACCTGGCCTCGGCCACCTACAATCCCGATCGGAATAGGATTTCTTCCAGATGCAAGCTGCCACAAACTGGAAGACTAGCTTCCCTTGGAGGGCCAAAGGCCTTCTACAAACTGACATCAGGCACCTGGGCAGCTGACTTTACTTCCCCCTGGAAACAGGCCATCCTTTGTGCCCAACTCCCTCTGCCAGGCACCTGGCCTCGGCCACCTACATTCCCGAGCAGAACAGCATTTCTTCAAGATGCAAGCTGCCACAAACTGGAAGACTTGCTTCTCTTGGAGGGCCAAAGGCCTCCTACAAACTGACATCAGGCACCTGGCAGCTGACTTTACTTACCCCTGGAAACAGGCCATCCTTTGTTCCCAACTCCCTCTGCCGGGCACCTCGCCTCGGCCACCTACAATCCCGAACGGAACAGCATTTCTTCCAGATGCAAGCTGCCACAAGCTGGAAGCCAGGCTTCCCATGGAGGGCCAAAGGCCTGCTACAAACTGACATCAGACAACCTGGGCAGCTGACTTTACGTACCCCTGGAAACAGGCCATCATTTGTGCCCAACTCCCTCTGCCGGGCACCTGGCCTCGGCCACCTACGATCCCAAACGGAACAGGATTTCTTCCACATGCAAGTTGCCCCAAGCTGGAAGCCTGACTGCTCTTGGAGGGTCAAAGGCCTCCTACAAACTGACATCAGGCACCTGGGCAGCTGACTTTACTTACCCCTGGAAACAGGCCATCATTTGTGCCCAGCTCCCTCTGCCGGGCACCTGGCCTCGGCCACCTACAATCCCGAATGGAACAGGATTTCTTCCAGATGCTAGCTGCCACAAACTGGAAGACTAATTTTCCTTGAAGGGCCAAAGGCCTCCTACAAACTGACATCAGGCACCTGGGCAGCTGACTTTACTTACCCCTTGAAACAGGCCATCATTTGTGCCAAACTCCCTCTGCTGGGCACCCGGCTCCGGCCACCTACAATCCCGAACGGAACAGGATTTCTTCCAGATGCAAGCTGCCACAAGCTGGAAGCCTGGCTTCCCTTGGAGGGCCAAAGGCCTCCTACAAACTGACATCAGGCACCTGGGCAGCTGACTTTACTTACCCCTGGAAACAGGCCATCCTTTGTGACCATCTCCCTCTGCCGGGCACCCGGCTTCGGGAACCTACAGTCTTGAACGGAATAGGATTTTTTCCAGATGGAAGCTGCATTGAACAGGAAGACTAGCATCACTTGGAGAGCCAAAGGCCTGCTACAAACTGACATCAGGCACCTGGGCAGCTGACTTTACTCACCCCTGGAAACAGGTTCTCATTTGTGCCAACTCCCGCATCCGGGCACCAGACCTCGGTCACCTACGATCCCAAACGGAACAGGATTTCTTCCAGATGCAAGCTGCCACAAGCTCGAAGCCTGGCTTCCCATGGAGGGCCAAAGGCCTACTACAAACTGACATCAGGCACCTGGGCAGCTGACTTTACTTACCCCTGGAAACAGGCCATCCTTTTTTCCCAACTCCTGCAGCAGGGCACCCGGCTCCGGCCACCTACAATCCAGAAAGGAACAGGATTTCTTCCAGATGCAAGCTGCCAC